>NW_027173474.1:0-67812 GCF_018151085.1 Drosophila tropicalis
AAGAATTTATATACTTTATGGGGTCGTAAACGCCTCCTTCTATTGCGTTACGAACATCTGATCAATTTTTACAATACCCTCTGCAAGGGTATAAAAGTAAATAAAAAGTAAAATAAATAAAAAGTAAATAAAAATGTATCACAAAAAAAAATATATAAATATATAAAAAGCATTATGAATAAAAATCATTATGAAAAACTTCGACCAAGCTGGGGGAGTCGAACCCCAGCCGCCCGATCGCCAAGCGAGCACACTAACAACAGAGCCACGTCGACAGTTCTGTAGTTAAGCACGCATCTCATTTTCGCATTGTCGCTATTTATTCATAATGCATTTGCATCTCATTCTCTCGCAGGCTAAATACTATAAGATCTATATGTGTCTCTTTTTAGTGTCGCTTTTTCGTTTCATCGAGTCTGAAATCACTCCCAACGATTCTAAAGAAGTTTTCACTTCCAAAAAAAAAAAAAAATAACGGTACAAATTTTGTGGGAGCGGCTGGGAAGCTGTATGCTGTAAGCTGGCAGAACCTCACTTCGGAGGTATATGGAAAGCTGGGGGTCATATCCGTTAAGTATCATCTGAAAAGAGTCATAGGAGACAGCAACCTGACATATGAGGAACTGGCAACATTGTTGTGCCAAATAGAAGCCGTGCTAAATTCACGTCCGTTATATACGACGGGTGGAAGATATGGACAACAACGAGGGTGTTACTCCCGGTCATTTCTTAATTGGAAGACCGACATTAGAAGCAGCCGAGTCCATGTCGGAAGAAAAATTGGAAATTTAGACAGATGGAAATTAATTCAAAAAATTAAAAAAAAAAATTTCTGGGCGAAATGGAAAGACGAATATCTACATTATACTCTCCAGCAAAGAAATAAGTGGCGACGAACCACAGAGAATTTAGAGAATGGACAGGTCGTGCTGATCAAAGATGAAAATTCTCACTCAGCCAGGTGGCCTCTGGGCAAGATTGAGGAAATTCATAAAGGCAGGGACGATAAAGTAAGAGTGGTCAAAATCAAATTGCAAGATGGGTCAATTACAAGGCCTATAAATAAAATCTGTCCACTTGTTGGGGTAAAATCATCCGGAAGAAGTTGGAAGGAGAATCGATATCGGAAAAGTAACAGATTCGGTCATCTGTCCAAAGCAGGAACCGTAATGATGTTAGCAATGTTAATGCTGCTTTGTCAACTTTGGAATGCAGCAAGCATTAAAGATAATCGACCAAAAATTACTGTAAAAGAACTAAACGCAACAGCCGCATTGTACTTAGGTCCAATGGGTGAGGTGGAAGTAGAAGCGTCCTCATGGGATCTAGTAGTGTACTATGACATGTTGGCATATTTTGAAATGCTTAATAAAGGCGAAAGGTTGATTCCTAAAATGAGCGATTTATGTCAAAAAGTTATATAGTTTTGAAGACCAGTGTCATTTCGTATTGGACAACACGGTAAAACGAATAACGAATAAACGAAACAAACAACTATAGACGAAATAAATGTTAACTTTTCGCAACATGAACAACCGGATTGAAAATATGACAGAAGTACTAAAAGAAAGCTATTTCGTACAAAAATTTTTTGTATGCAGTTTTATCTTAGTTTTGCTAGATCTACAACTTCTACGAAGATTTCAAACGTCTATCTTTATTATTTAAGATTTTGGAAAAAACATCTTAAATAAATGCCCCCAAAAAACGGACTTCTCTTTGTTCAAATGCACCTGTGAAATAAACGGATTAAACTATGAAGACCATTCTTACGGTCCATTATCTAGAATACAATAACCAACAAATTACAGAAAAAAATTATTCGATTAAGTTATTTAGGAGCCGTGAAAATCAGAACTAAAAAAAAAAAAAACGTCTTAAATTCGTGTCCGCCACTGTATATAGAGAATCCATGCAATTCTTCATGATTGTAAGGCAACTGAGTTCCGTGATTGATGAATGTGAAAAAAATTCAGACAGGAGTTATAAATCTTTCAATGGACATTAACCATGGTAGGTTAAACCCTAACATTTTAAAACCAAGCCAGATGAAGTTGGAAATAACAAAAATTAAGGACAAGTTGTCCGAAACATTAGTATTACCAGGTAAAATAACAGGTACTGAATTAAAAGATGTATACACTCTGTTGACGGCAAAAGGTATTTTTATTGACAGAAAACTAATTATAAATGCAAAAATAACACTTTTTGGTAGACATCCGTCTTTTCTCTATAAAGTTATTCCACTGCCTGTACGATTAAACAATAACCAAATGGTAATGGTGCGTATAGACAGCCAGTACTTAATTTATAATTTTGAAATAGATTCGTATCATTTAATGTCCGAATCAGCATTGCAAAAATGTCAGAACTGGCAGTCGCATAGGAGAACATGTGAAGGAAGTTGGCCATGGAGTAGTGCCAATGATAATGGTAATGTCTGTGAACTGACAGCTCTTAAATAGAATAAAAAATCTAACTGCATATACACAACGATTATTGAAACAAGGTCTTACTGGGTAGAATTAGATAGTAGCAGGAGTGGGTTATTAAAGGTTCCACCTAAAACTAACGCTAGAGTCCAATCTGGTAACGAACAGCAAGAGATAATGGCTATACCAGAGCAAGGAATTTTGAGCCTCAGATCAGGCTGCACAGCTAGGACAGAAGATAAAGTTATAGTGGCTCATCATAACATACAGTCGGGGTCGTATATAGCTATTAAAACGTCGCACGTGGGCGATATTAGTATACATGGCAAATATAGTTTGGAATCCAGTAGAAGCAAATATAGTAAACCATTCGGCGGAATTGGAGAAAGTAGGAAACCAGTTACAAGCATTAAAGGAACATCATATTGAATTACTAGGCTTAAACTTCCATCATGTAACCGGTCATGTTTCCTTAATATTAGTTATCTTACTAATTTTAATATGAATAATAATTTGTATAAGACATCTTAAGATTAGACGGAAATTCCTAAACGTTGCATTTGGCGGCCCTTCGCAGAATGTTTAAGAATAAACTTCGTGTTCATCTGAAATGGCTTCACCAAATCAGATTTAACAAAGAAATATACAAAACATAAAAAAACAAAAATAGCTGATACAGATTCATATATCAAGTATGGCTCAAAAAACCAAACAAAACATGCGTCCACACTCTGTGGGAAAGCACTCAAGAACGGCGCAATATCAAGTCGCCAACGCTGTGCATGATATAAACAAGCATTAATATAAACATTAGAGTAAGCATTTTTAAGAACAATTGTCGCCTCTTAGAGTCTAAGAATTCTTTGATATACACAAGACGTTTGTTAATAAAATCAGTTCATAATTTGAATTCAAGAGATGAAGATCGGCTTTTAGTTTTTGCGGTGCTGAAATCCTCTTCAAGCTGTATTGAGCAACTCAATCTTTGTTTGCACTATCTTTGGTTTTCAACATCTTAAATGTCTTCTGAGTTATTGTTGTGGAGGCGGTACGTTACTGCCAATGCCCTGAATTTAGGTAGCCCTGATCGTTTTCCCTTTAGACTTAGTATGTATCGACCTGAATGCAACCCTGACTTATCGAGGCAGAAACCAGCTCTAAGAAGTGAGACGAGGCGTCAGTATAGAAGAAAATTGCACAGGAACGATACGTTAAAATAAACATCCGATAATTGGCACGAAACGAAGCTCGAGGCTATGAGCCTTAGGGCTTAATATATATAGATAAACTTTATAATTTGTTGTATCTAAGAAACACCATCATAATTATTCTATACTCAGTTTGTAATAAATAAGTTTAAAATCAATTCGTGCTGAATGTTCTATTTTTGTATCGGTAAAACTTTCGGGCGTTAAAGTAACGCGTGGTCGAGACATTCTTGACGTTAACATTCTTTATTTTAACTTAAATAATATGTAAAAGTGCTTTGATGGTGTCGGAATTTACTAGAAATGTGAAATATAAGCAATAAAATGAAAACGCGCGGGAGAAAAAAAGCGTATCAATATGGACGCGGAGGAAACGCCGAAATCGGCGGTAAACGAGTCTACCGCGGGAGAGAGCGAGATAGAAAGAGACGCTTCCAATAAAAGCAAAGCGCCAAAAGACAGAGAAGACAATACGAATATATTGGAAAGTGTGCAAAGAATGATGACGCAATTGCAAGAACAAAATGCCCTGAATTTAGGTAGCCATGATCGTTTTCCCTTTAGACTTAGTATGTATCGACCTGAATGCAACCCTGACTTATCGAGGCAGAAACCAGCTCTAAGAAGTGAGACGAGGCGTCAGTATAGAAGAAAATTGCACAGGAACGATACGTTAAAATAAACATCCGATAATTGGCACGAAACGAAGCTCGAGGCTATGAGCCTTAGGGCTTAATATATATAGATAAACTTTATAATTTGTTGTATCTAAGAAACACCATCATAATTATTCTATACTCAGTTTGTAATAAATAAGTTTAAAATCAATTCGTGCTGAATGTTTCTATTTTTGTATCGGTAAAACTTTCGGGCGTTAAAGTAACGCGTGGTCGAGACATTCTTGACGTTAACATTCTTTATTTTAACTTAAATAATATGTAAAAGTGCTTTGATGGTGTCGGAATTGACTAGAAATGTGAAATATAAGCAATAAGAAATGAAAACGCGCCGGAGAAAAAAGCGTATCAATATGGACGCGGAGGAAACGCCGAAATCGGCGGTAAACGAGTCTACCGCGGGAGAGAGCGAGATAGAAAGAAACGCTTCCAATAAAAGCAAAGCGCCAAGTAGACAGAGAAGACAATACGAATATCTTGGAAAGTGTGCAAAGAATGATGACACAAATTACAAGAACAAGAATTGCGTCACAAAGTTCAAAAATTGAAGCTATCCACAATGGACAAGAACAACAAATACAAGAAATTCATTTAGTGCAAGGGGAAATAGTTAATTTAAAAATTGCTAATCTATAACTGACTGCATTTCAGAATTGGAGAAGACTCATGCTTTGGGCGGCACACAGGGTGCTTTTACTATCTTGGACGGTGCACAACGTCATGGCGCCATAATGGGAGCTCCGCATGCTTTGGGTGGCACACAGGGTGCTGCATATTAGACTGTGCACAACGTCATTTTAGCCTTAATGGGAGCTCCGCATGCTTTGGGTAGCCGTGGTGCTGCAAATATAGATGGTCCACAACGTCATGTGGAGCATAATGGGCGCTCCGCATGCTTTGGGCGCTTTCACACAGGGTGCCTGCATATAGACGGTGCACATAGCGTCGTGGAGCCATAATATGGGCGCTCACGCATGCTTTAGGCGGCCACAGTGTGCTGCAAACTTGGACAGTGCACAACGTCGCAGAGCCATAATGGGAGCTCCGCTCTTTGGGTGGCACACAGAGTGCTGCAAGCTATAGACGGCGCACAACGTCATGGAGCCATAATAAGGCGCTCCACGTACTTCGAAGCGGCACACAGGGTGCTACCGATGATGGTGCTACACAAAAACAAAATGCCATTTAAAACTACAACCGAATATCTGGTGTCTACGAACCTTTCCCCATTAATGTTGGTACGGGTGAGTCTGGTAATGTTACAGGTTGCGTTCAGTTGGGTTGGTCAGGCTAGTCAGGGACAATACCCACATAATTATATGTCGAGGCACAGAATTATGGATCTGCCAGAATTTAGTGGTAGGGCAAGAAGAGTGGCCAGTATTTATTACAATGTGTTCATAGAATCCTCCGCTGCTTATGTGGTTACACTCAACTGGAAAATATAATACGTTTGCAAGAAAATCTTAAAGGGAGCGGCAAAAGAGGAGGTAAAAGGGCTATGTAGTGAATCCGGCAAACGTGCCACATATTATCGAGCACCTACAGTTTATGTACGGAAGACCAGAGTTGCTTATTAAAAGTCAGCTAGAAATGGTCAATGATATACCCCCAAATCCCAGAGAATAATCTAGAAAGGATGATTCCATTTGCCACAAAGGTAAAAAATTTGGTCATATTTTTGCAATCTTCAAATGCAGTATTACACCTGCAAATCCATCTTTGCTGAATCAATTAGTTTCGAAAATGCCAATGTCAAAACGCATGCAGTGGCAAGAGTTTTCATCTCAAATATATCCATACGCCAATTTGATGGATTTTAGTAATTGGTTAAATAGTTATAGCAAGAACGATTGCGAAGGTAACATTAATGACAACTTCGAACAGGCCCACTTCAAAAGGTGATTGTGACAATCCAAAACTGGTAATGCAAACAAATACTGGCGAATATCAAAAGAAGGATAAGAAATATACGAAGTTTGCACCGAATGTAATGGTGACCACTCTTTGTCTGGAATGCGATGTATATGTAAAAGTGGAACATGGTCAAGAAATTAGGGGTTTGTTTCAGCTGTCTAAAACGCAACCACAATATGATATCCTGTAAGTTCAAACGAAGATGTAACATCAGTGGCTGCAGGAGTTCACATCACAAATCGTTGCACAACCCTAATAGACAGACGGTAGAAGAAGATAAAGCAGAAGCAGCGACACATACAGTCAAATCTAGCATGCAAAAGGTTGTTAGTTAAAGTCCTGCCAGTCGAATTAATGGGCCCGCAGAATACATTAGTTAAAACGTTCGCGTTTTTGGACGAGGGTTCCAACGTAACGTTAATTAATGAGAATTTAGCTAAAAAAGCTAGGGGTAAAAGAAAACATGGATCGGTTAACATTAAATTGGATTAAGAATCATGCCATTAACTTGAATACGACAGTATGTCATCTAAAAATAAGAGGTATTAATGGAAATAAAAATTGGTTACAGTTAAAAGGCACTACAATCCCTGATCTGGAATTACCTCTACAATCAATGGATCATCAAACATTAGCGGAAGAGTATATTCGAGTTGCGAACCTCCCAATAGCAAGTTACACAGATGCCAAACCAACAATACTGATCGGCATAGATAATACCCACCTGGTCAAGACTACCCGAAGCGTTGATATCGGTCCAAGACTAGTGGCATCAAAAACACCTTTGGGATGGGTGATTTTTGGATCAAGAGCAGACCATTCTAATACAAGCCCGTTAGTGACATCAGTATTTCATGCGAATTCTTTGGAGGACCAAATGAACAGGGAAATGCACGATTTGATGGCAGATTATTTCACAACTGAGAATTTTGGAGTACGGCCGTATTTTTAAGTCTGTAGAGTCCGCTGACATAATTCGAGCTAAAGAGATACTTCAAAACACAACTGTAAAATTAGAAGGAGAATATGAAACCGGATTGTTATGGTCAAAAGAAACATTAAATCTTCCCGACAGTTACAGTATGGCTTTGAAAAGACTCCAATTAATAGAGCATAAAATTATTCGCTCAAATAGCGACCTACGATGAAGCCATTATGGACTTTGTGAAGAAAGGATATGCCGTCAAAATGATAAAACTTCAAACTTGTGTAACCAGTTCTAAGACATGGTATCTACCTCATTTCGCCATTTACAACCTGAATGGAAAAATATTGATTCAGGATGTCTGGAGGTCAGGCATTCACTGGAATGATCTGATCCCAGAAGAATTATTTATTCGTTTCAAAAATTGGGTCTTACAAATCGAAAATGTAAAGAGTTTTAGATTAAACAGAGGTTACTCTCGAAATTTTATGTCATCTCAAGCTAACATAGAATTGCATATTTTTGTAGATGCTAGTGAATAAGCCTTTGCTGCCTTTGGATTCAATCAGATCATCGGAAATATAAACAATTTGTGGCTCACCGTATAAGTGAAATACTGAAACAACAAACAAAAATGATTGGCGATGGGTTCCAACACATTTAAATGCTGCCGATAAAGCCACGAGAACAAAGGTAAAAATTAAGTACGAGCCAGGTAATATTTGGACAAGAGGCCCCGAATTTTTATTGAAGGATTAATCTAGCTGGCCAGTATAGGAAAAGATCTACGTTGAAAACGATTCCTCTGAAGTAAAACGGGTATATTTAACAACTTCTGTTGAAAATATTATTGACCTAAACAGATTTTCTAAGTATTTGAAACTGAAGCGAACAATGGGATGGATATTGAGATTTAAACAACGGATATTGAAACGTCAATGTGATAATGATGTAACAGCACTTTCTTCGCGGGAATTGCAAGATGCAGAAAATACATTAGTAAAAATCATGCAAAAGGAAATCTATCATAAGGAACTAGCTGATTTACAAGCAAATTCATGCGTATCAAATGAAAGTAGCATCTTCTCTTTAACTCCTACGATGAATGCCGACGGGATCTTAGTGGTCAATGGTAGGCTTGACTATGCAACAGCACTATCGCAAAGTGCTCGTCAACCTATCATATTACCCAAAAACACAAACTAACTAATTTAATAGTAACATCGTATCACGAGAGATTCCACCATCAAAACGATGAACTCATTATCACTGAGATTCGTCAAAAATGTTGGCTTGCGAGCTGCTGTAAAAAGGGCAAAAACAGTTTGCCAGATTTGTAAAAAATAGAAAAATTCAACCGCAAGCGACTCTGATGGGTCAGTTACCGACCGATCGTGTCACTCCTTACCAAAGACCGTTTTCCTATGTAGGACTTGACTATTTTGGGCCAGTTACTGTAACGATCGGCCGTCGACATGAAAAACGATGGGTGGCTCTATTTACGTGCCTTACCATACGAGCTATACACTTGGAATTAGCAGCGGATTTGTCTACAGACGCATGTATTTTATGTATTCGAAACTTCGTAAACAGGCGTGGTATACCAATCAGAATACGGTCGGATATGGGAACAAATTTTGTTGGAGCTGATCGTCTAATAAGGGAAGTCAAAGACCTATTTGACTGGAACTACATCGCTGAAGAGATGGCAAATAAAGGCATAGAATGGAAGTTCAATTGTCCAGCAAACCCAAGTTCAGGAGGATGTTGGGAACGCCTAGTTCAGTCAGTTAAAAAGGTTTTGGTAATAACATTGCAAGACAAGGCGCCCCAGGTTGAAACACTTAGAAGTTTGCTTATCGAAGCGGAAAATATCATAAATAGCAGACCACTTACACACATTCCAGTGGATAAAGACGATCCAGGTCCATTAACACCTAATCATTTCTTGCTTGGCACAACCAATTCGACACAAACCCCTGGAGAGGAAGACAACTTTTGTCATCGAAAACAATATAGGATTTGACAACAATTAAAAAATACGTTTTGGAAACGATGGATAAGGGAATATCTACCAACTCTGACAAAGCGAACAAAGTGGTTCGCACCGATTCGACCCATCAAGATGGGAGACTTAGTCATAATATGTGACGAAAACCAACCAAGGGCAAGCTGGAAAAGGGGAATCATCGTGAAAGTTATTCCAGCAAGAGATGGGCTAATACGAGTTGCTGAAGTACAAACAAATGCCGGAATTTTAAAACGACCAGTGTCTAAGCTTGCTGTATTAAACGTTTTGGGTAAAACTCCCGAGTAGTTTTACGGTAGGCGGGATGTTGTGGAGGCGGTACGTTACTGCCAATGCCCTGAATTTAGGTAGCCCTGATCGTTTTCCCTTTAGACTTAGTATGTATCGACCTGAATGCAACCCTGACTTATCGAGGCAGAAACCAGCTCTAAGAAGTGAGACGAGGCGTCAGTATAGAAGAAAATTGCACAGGAACGATACGTTAAAATAAACATCCGATAATTGGCACGAAACGAAGCTCGAGGCTAGGAGCCTTAGGGCTTAAATATATGGATAAACTTTATAATTTGTTGTATCTAAGAAACACCATCATAATTATTCTATACTCAGTTTGTAATAAATAAGTTTAAAATCAATTCGTGCTGAATGTTCTAACGCGTGGTCGAGACATTCTTGACGTTAACATTCTTTATTTTAACTTAAATAATATGTAAAAGTGCTTTGATGGTGTCGGAATTGACTAGAAATGTGAAATATGAGCAATAAAATGAAAACGCGCGGGAGAAAAAAAAGCGTATCAATATGGACGCGGAGGAAACGCCGAAATCGGCGGTAAACGAGTCTACCGCGGGAGAGAGCGAGATAGAAAGAAACGCTTCCAATAAAAGCAAAGCGCCAAAAGACAGAGAAGACAATACGAATATCTTGGAAAGTGTGCAAAGAATGATGACGCAATTGCAAGAACAAATTGCGTCACAAAGTTCAAAAATTGAAGCTATCCACAATGGACAAGAACAACAAATACAAGAAATTCATTTAGTGCAAAGGGAAATAGTTAATTTAAAAATTGCTAGTCTATAACTGACTGCATTTCAGAATTGGAGAAGACTCATGCTTTGGGCGGCACACAGGGTGCTGCTATCTTGGACAGTGCACAACGTCATGGAGCCATAATGGGAGCTCCGCATGCTTTGGGTGGCACACAGGGTGCTGCATATGTAGACGGTGCACAATGTCATGGAGCCATAATGGGCGCTCCGCATGCTTTGGGGCGGCACACAGGGTGCTGCAAACTTGGACGGTGCACAACGTCATGGAGCCATAATGGGCGCTCAGCATGCTTTGGGTGGCACACAGGGTGCTGCAAATATAGACGGCGCACAACGTCATGGAGCCATAATGGGCGCTCCGCATGCTTTGAGTGGCACACAGGGTGCTACCGATGATGGTGCTACACAAAACAAAACGCCATTTAAAACTACAACCGGAATATCTGGTGCCTACGAACCTTTCCCCATTAATGTTGGTACGGGTGAGTCTGGTAATGTTACGGGTTGCGTTCGGGTTGGTCAGGCTAGTCAGGGACAATACCCACATAATTATATGTCGGGGCACAGAATTATGGATCTGCCAGAATTTAGTGGTATGGCAGAAGATTGGCCAGTATTTCTTACAATGTTCATAGAATCCTCCGCTGCTTATGGTTATACCCAACTGGAAAATGTAATACGTTTACAGAAAAGCTTAAAGGGAGCGGCAAAAGAGGAAGTAAAAGGGCTATTAGTGAATCCGGCAAACGTGCCACATATTATCGAGCACCTACAGTGAATAGGGATTCCGGAGGAGAAGAATAACCCAATCTTCATTCGTTGAATTCAAAATATGAACTGGTTTTATTAACAAAAGTATGGAGTTTATATAGGGAATCTTAGGCTCTAGGAGGTAACAATTGTTCTTAAAATATCTTATTCTAATGAGACTCAAACCCAAGATTTCGGGGGTTGAAAATTATTATTATTTTTGGGCACGGCTTCGGCCACTTGACATCCTGCCGTTGTGATATTTTGGGTTAGTTTAGAATTACAAGTGTTTTTCTACAATGTGTGTGGCTGATTGTAATTCTAGTCATATGCTAGATTACTTGTTTGTGACAAAAGTACAGTTGTATTATGTTTTCTTTAGTGCATCTGATTTGGTGAAGCCGCTTCAGATGAACACCATGTTTATTCTTAAACATTCTGCAAAGGGCCGCCAAATGTGACGTTTTGAATTTTATTTTTATTTAGTTGCCCTAAACAAATTATTATTATTAATATTATTTTTAGTAAGATTACTGTTGTTAAAGAAGCATGACGAGCTACATAAGAGAAGTTAACCCTAGCAAATCAATGTTTGTATCATTTTCCAAATTGGTTTATTAATATCGCCCAATGTTTAACAATTTTTGCTTCGGGATATCTACCCACTCCTGATGTGTATTACTGTGCTGACTTCTAGCCTTTTTATATGATGGAGACTTTAAAGACCAACTACTTTTACCTCTCGGCTTAAACCAATGTGGCTTTTGCTGGTATTTGAATTCTGAGTGGTTATTCGGACTTAAGTGTTGTCCCTTTTTGTAATACAGCCTCGGACAATTTGTTACCCGAATTTATTTTAACACTATTTCTTAGATAATCATTATTTAATTTAACGTTTGCTATCTGAATATTTTCATTTTGTACTGGCTCTGGGATATATACTTTTTCTTCCCCAGGGGCCATAAACTTATTTCTTTTACCTCACTTTCTATCTTACCTCTAAGGTGAGGTCCTGCCGGGCCCCGTAAAGTTATTTCTTGTTTTTGTTTTGTTGATGAGCTTGTTTGGACTTGTGTTGCATTTATTTTCACATTTACCCTTTTTTTCTTCTCCCCCAACGCTTTTTAAAACCTGTAACATCTATTGTTGGTGCTACTACAGATTTATTTATTTTTTGATTTGGTGCATCCCGAGATGATCGCAACCAAATTTAGTATTTTGACCCTAGTAGGCCATTTATCTTTCTAACTCCCCTTTTAAGATTTGGGTATATACGTCTACCCCTATTATCATGTCCAACCCTACCCGGTTTATTAAAAGGTAGGATCAGCAAGTACGTAGGGATTGCCATTTTGACATATCCACATTTGCTATTTTTAACGGAAGAGCTTTCATTAAATTTGGCAACACAACTGCCTCAACATTAAGAAGATTATCCCGTGGATTCCGCGTCTTCACATCTATTTTTACTTTATATTTTGATTTTTTGGCTTTTATTAAGGACACGCCACTTATCTCTGTATATTGTTTAATTTTACGTAATTTCAATATTTGAGCGGCTTCTTCAGATAATATAGTACTCTGAGAACCACAATCAACCAAAGCTCTTAATGTTTGAAACCCTCCATTTATTTTCTTAATTTGTATTAGTGCTGTGGCCAACAATTTTTGTTGTGCCGTTACACAGGTATTAACGCTCTCCTGATTTTCTTCATAATGGAGTAACGTATGGTGTCCTCTGCTGCAAAATGAGCAGACCATTTCATTATTGCATCTCTTGTTGCTTGAATGCTTCAAGCATCGTGTGCACAATTGTACTTTTTTGCTATTTCCAGCCTTTCTATAGGTGTTAGCGCTTTAAACTTATAGCACTGAAGTGCGTTATGCCAAGGGCCCTTGCAGATCGGACAACTGTCTTTAAGCCCAACCCCACAGCCGACGTTTTTCTAATGGTTTTTATCTTCCTTTCTCACGGCACTTAGCGAGCAATATCTTTGCTCCAAGAATTCCATGACATCCGATAACATTTGTATTGCCTGGTTTTTCTGATCTGACTCTCATATAATTGTAGAGTCTCTCTGTCAACTTTCCATAGTAGCATTTGTTGCAAATATTATGTCCACTTCATCGGACAAATTTGTTTTAATTTTAATTAATTGTACTGACTCATTAACTATGTCAATTACTCCTTTCATACTTTTTTGCGGAAGTTCATTGTTGGTCATCGGTAAATCAACGATCCGATTTAATTGTTCGGAAAATACCCTGCGATTATTTTTGTACCGCTTGGTTAACAGTTCCCAAGCGGCACTATAATTGTCAGCTGAACCTGACAATAGATGAGCTACCATGCTCCTTGCTTCGCCCTTTAACGCGGATTTTAAATAATTAAACTTGAGAGCAATACTTAAATCTTCTCTTTTTCAATTAATTCTGTAAATAACTCCACAGATAGGTCCCATTCTCTAGCCTCTCCAGCAAATGTGGGTACCTGAATCTTAACACCGGTAATTCGCCTCTCATTAAAACATTCTCACTCTTACAATTTCTTTATTGTTCAATTTCATTTCTAACGCTGATAGAGAATTCCGGACATCGAATAAATCATCCATGGTATTCTTAAATCTTTCATTACTTGTCAGTACCTGGCACGCCTGAACTTTCTCCCATAAATAATTGATTTTATTAATATATAATGTCCATGTCCCATTGCCTGTTGACTTCAACTCTACTACCTCCAAATATTCCTGGAGCTGTCGGACTCTATCCATAAATATCTCCTGGTTAAGCTTAGGGTTTTTCGTACTGGAGGTCGCATTCCCGCGCGACTCTCCTATGCTATGTCATCAACTATCTCTGACATGTTTGCCTCCGCTTCAACGCACCGACCAACTAGTGCCTGGTTTTCTGACTCTCCTATGGCTATAATTTTGGCAACTATCGTTAATGCTTCTTCATGTATTTTATTTCTGAAATAATCATGATCTAAATTTGGAGCAGTCTCCAATCAATTTTTTGTTATTAGGTATCCATTGATTCCTTATCTCTTTTACTTCCTCTACAACTTTGTTAGTTATGCTTCTAGGATCTAGTGCTTCCAACTGCCTTAACCTGGCATGTAACCCTGCCTGCTTCTCTAACACTTTTGCAGCCTTATTTGTGAACATTTTAACTTATGCGTATATTTGGATATCGATAATATTAAAAATATATAGGTTGATGTAAGTACTTATGACTATTTTAATTTATATCTTATCTGATGATCCTGTTTGCTGCTGCTTGTCCGCCAATGGGTAGAGTTCGCCGTTTTATTTTTTATTGTTTCGTCGCTCAGCTGCTGTTGTCCAGGGCCTATACTGGATCCAGATTTTCTTATACTGGAACTTTTCCAGCCCTCTTCTTTGCAACTATCTTGTTGCTCTGTTGCCGCTTGTAGTTGCCGACTAGCAACTACATATAGTGTACATATGTATATAACTATACACTAGTTAACTTTATTTTTGTTTCTTTTTGTTTTTTTTTTTTTTTTTTTTTCGATATTAGGGGCTTCCTTGAATATGCCACACACGAACTTTATATTGTTCTTTTTTTTTTTTTTTTTACCGCCGCCGAAATTATTGCAGTTGCTCGACTAGCCAAACCGCCTTTATTATACTCGGTCGCACGCACTTCTTTTTATTTATTAAGCAACATTTTGCTTTAATTTTATACTCTGTCTCTTACCACTGGTGGGGAAAACAAGAGTTTTTTATTTTGCTACCTTTAGCTGGTCTAAGTATTTACACTTGCATTAGATCTCAAACTCTTAAGGAGCTGATTCCATTCTCTGATCCCCTACCACTGGTGGGGAAAACTACAGAGTTCCTTTTCTCGAAGGACCAAAATGAATAGGGATTCCGGAGGAGAAGAATAACCCAATCTTCATTCGTTGAATTCAAAATATGAACTGATTTTATTAACACAAGTATTGAGTTTATATAGGGGAATCTTAGGCTCTAGGAGGTAACAATTGTTCTTAAAATATCTTATTCTAATGAGACTCAAACCCAAGATTTCGGGGTTGAAAATTATTATTATTTTTTTGGGGCACGGCTTCGGCCACTTGACATCCTGCCGTTGTGATATTTTGGGTTAGTTTAGAATTACAAGTGTTTTTCTACAATGTGTGTGGCTGATTGTAATTCTAGTCATATGCTAGATTACTTGTTTGTGACAAAAGTACAGTTGTATTATGTTTTCTTTAGTGCATCTGATTTGGTGAAGCCGCTTCAGATGAACACCATGTTTATTCTTAAACATTCTGCAAAGGGCCGCCAAATGTGACGTTTTGAATTTTATTTTTATTTAGTTGCCCTAAACAAATTATTATTATTAATGCTTTGAGTGGCACACAGGGTGCTACCGATGATGGTGCTACACAAAACAAAACGCCATTTAAAACTACAACCGGAATATCTGGTGCCTACGAACCTTTCCCCATTAATGTTGGTACGGGTGAGTCTGGTAATGTTACGGGTTGCGTTCGGGTTGGTCAGGCTAGTCAGGGACAATACCCACATAATTATATGTCGGGGCACAGAATTATGGATCTGCCAGAATTTAGTGGTAGGGCAGAAGATTGGCCAGTATTTATTACAATGTTCATAGAATCCTCCGCTGCTTATGGTTACACTCAACTGGAAAATGTAATACGTTTACAGAAAATCTTAAAGGGAGCGGCAAAAGAGGAGGTAAAAGGGCTATTAGTGAATCCGGCAAACGTGCCACATATTATCGAGCACCTACAGTTTATGTACGGAAGACCAGAGTTGCTTATTAAAAGTCAGCTAGAAATGGTCAATGATATACCCCAAATCCCAGAGAATAATCTAGAAAGGATGATTCCATTTGCCACAAAGGTAAAAAATTTGGTCATATTTTTGCAATCTTCAAATGCAGTATTACACCTGCAAAATCCATCTTTGCTGGATCAATTAGATTCAAAATGCCAATGTCAAAACGCATGCAGTGGCAAGAGTTTTCATCTCAAATATATCCATACGCCAATTTGATGGATTTTAGTAATTGGTTAAATAGTATAGCAAGAACGATTGCGAAGGTAACATTAATGACAACTTCGAACAGGCCCACTTCAAAAGGTGATTGTCGTCACAATCCAAAACTGGTAATGCAAACAAATACTGGCGAATATCAAAAGAAGGATAAGAAATATACAAAAGTTTGCACCGAATGTAATGGTGACCACTCTTTGTCTGAATGCGATGTATATGTAAAAGTGGAACATGGTCAAGAAATTAGGGGTTTGTTTCAGCTGTCTAAAACGCAACCACAATATGATATCCTGTAAGTTCAAACGAAGATGTAACATCAGTGGCTGCAGGAGTTCACATCACAAATCGTTGCACAACCCTAATAGACAGACGGTAGAAGAAGATAAAGCAGAAGCAGCGACACATACAGTCAAATCTAGCATGAAAAGGTTGTTAGTTAAAGTCCTGCCAGTCGAATTAATGGGTCCGCAGAATACATTAGTTAAAACGTTCGCGTTTTTGGACGAGGGTTCCAACGTAACGTTAATTAATGAGAATTTAGCTAAAAAGCTAGGGGTAAAAGAAAACATGGGTCGGTTAACATTAAATTGGATTAAGAATCATGCCATTAACTTGAATACGACAGTATGTCATCTAAAAATAAGAGGTATTAATGGAAATAAAAATTGGTTACAGTTAAAAGGCACTACAATCCCTGATCTGGAATTACGTCTACAATCAATGGATCATCAAACATTAGCGGAAGAGTATATTCGAGTTGCGAACCTCCCAATAGCAAGTTACACAGATGCCAAACCAACAATACTGATCGGCATAGATAATACCCACCTGGTCAAGACTACCCGAAGCGTTGATATCGGTCCAAGACTAGTGGCATCAAAAACACCTTTGGGATGGGTGATTTTGGATCAAGAGCAGACCATTCTAATACAAGCCCGTTAGTGACATCAGTATTTCATGCGAATTCTTTGGAGGACCAAATGAACAGGGAAATGCACGATTTGATGGCAGATTATTTCACAACTGAGAATTTTGGAGTACGGCCGTATTTTAAGTCTGTAGAGTCCGCTGACATAATTCGAGCTAAAGAGATACTTCAAAACACAACTGTAAAATTAGAAGGAGAATATGAAACCGGATTGTTATGGTCAAAAGAAACATTAAATCTTCCCGACAGTTACAGTATGGCTTTGAAAAGACTCCAATTAATAGAGCATAAAATTATTCGCTCAAATAGCGTAAAGACCTACGATGAAGCCATTATGGACTTTGTGAAGAAAGGATATGCCGTCAAAATGACAAAACTTCAAACTTGTGTTCCAGTTCTAAGACATGGTATCTACCTCATTTCGCCGTTTACAACGTGAACAAACCAGGAAAGCTACGTCTAGTATTCGACGCAGCAGCCTCAATCGAAGAAGTTTCATTGAATTCAAGATTATTAAAAGGACCCGATGAAAATCCGCCATTGACTCAAATTTTATTCCAATTTCGACAAGGAGCAGTGGCAGTTTGTGCAGATATCAAGGAAATGTTCTTGCAGGTGCGAGTTCGACAGGAAGATCAGGATTGCTTACGGTTTTTATGGAGACATGGTGACACAACAAGAGAAGTCGATACTTATAAGATGACGGTCATGATATTCGGAGCCACTTGTTCTCCGTGTTGTGCTCAATATGTAAAAAATATAAACGCGCAAAACAGTACGAGTTCAAAGGAAGTAATTGATGCAATACAAAATAATCATTACGTTGATGACTTTGTAGCAAGCTTTGTATCTGAGCAAAAGGCATACGACATAAGCTCTGAAGTAATGAAGCAAGTAAGTCGACTCGTCGACTTGGGTATACCATACACCAGGTGAAACAAATATTTCAAATTTCGAAAACCAAATGTATGTCTATTAAATTGTTTTTACATGTTTCATAGTATGTGCTATCTCGCTCACTCTACGAACACACGAGCACTCTAGCGCCGCTACTAGCCAACGGCCAATTCTGGCCTTGTGGACCGAGTAGTAAAATACGTTCATACGCATATTTTGCATGTTTCTAGTCCGATTTCAATAAAGGTTTTGTAGTTTTGTAGAAATAGATAAGATTAATTGGTCTGCTGAATTTAATTGCGATAGTCAAAAAACTACAGGAGGAAATCGGTTTTTTCTTAATTATGGAGGCGGAAGTGGGCGTGGCAAAATATGAAAATATATATACTCTGCGCGCATACTAATCCAGTATACATACTAAATTTGGTGACTTTAGCTTTGTTCGTTTTTGAAAAATCAGTTTTGTTTAATTTGCGGGGGCGAAAGTGGACGTGGCAAAATTTTTAAATAGCCAGTTTCTGCGCATCTATTAAACTAGTCAGAATACCAAATTTGATGTCTCTAGCTATTATACTTTTAAAAAAACAGTTTTATGTGATTCCTGGGGGCGTAAAGGGGCGTGGCAAAAGTTTGAACAATAAATTTCTGCGCGCTAACTAAACGGGTATACAAACTAAATTTGATGTCTCTAGCTGTTATACTTTTTTAAGAAAAATAGTTTTATGTGATTCCTGGGGGCGTAAGGGGGCGTGGCCGAAATTCCAATTAACTCTATATATGTACATAATACACGAGTATACATACCAAATTTGGTGGCTCTAGCTCTTATAGTCTCCGAGATCTGCGTGTTCATACGGACGGACGGACGGACTGACGGACGGACGGACGGACAGACGGACATGGCTAGATCGACTCAGCTGTTCATCCTGATCAAGAATATATATACTTTATAGGGTCGGAGAAGCTTCCTTCTGCCTGTTACATACATTTTGGCGACTTTAATATACCATTTCACCCTATGGGTGTATGGTATAAAAAGGGTGCATGAATTAGCTCACTTTGAACTAAGAGGCTTTGTTTCAAACTCGAAGTGGGTACAAAACAAATTGAATAAAGAAGAGAAAAATAAAACTTATAAGTTACCAGTAAGTATGGATAAAAAGGCTGTCGATAAGGTATTGGGCATGTATTGGTACAACGACATAGACCAATTTACTTTTGACTTAAAAATGAATCGCGTGGAACAAAGCATACTTAAAGCTGAAAATTGTCCAACAAAGAGGCAGCTTCTAAGCTTGGTCATGTCTATCTATGATCCATTAGGGATGTTAGCCGACCTGACGATTCATGAAAAAATATTGATTCAGGATGTCTCGAGGTCAGGCATTCACTGGAATGATTTGATCCCAGAAGAATTATTTATTCGTTTCAAAAATTGGGTCTTACAAATCGAAAATGTAAAGAGTTTTAGATTAAACAGATGTTACTCTCGAAATTTTATGTCATCTCAAGCTAACATAGAATTGCATATTTTTGTAGATGCTAGTGAACAAGCCTTTGCTGCCGTTGGTTATTGGAGAATAATACTTGATGGACTTATCGAAACAATTTTCGTCGCGGGAAAAACTAGATGCGCATCAATAAAGACTTTATCTGTTCCCCGATTAGAGCTTCAGGCAGCGGTTGTAGGTACCCGACTTAAGACTCTGATACTGGAAAGTCATTCTGTTAACGTACAGAAATATACATTATGGTCGGATTCAAAGACTGTCATAGCTTGGATTCAATCAGATCATCGGAAATATAAACAATTTGTGGCTCACCGTATAAATGAAATACTGGAAACAACAAACAAAAATGATTGGCGATGGGTTCCAACACATTTAAATGCTGCCGATAAAGCCACGAGAACAAAGGTAAAAATTAAGTACGAGCCAGGTAATATTTGGACAAGAGGCCCCGAATTTTTATTGAAGGATTAATCTAGCT
This sequence comes from Drosophila tropicalis, assembly GCF_018151085.1. Taxonomy (NCBI): domain Eukaryota; kingdom Metazoa; phylum Arthropoda; class Insecta; order Diptera; family Drosophilidae; genus Drosophila; species Drosophila tropicalis. The sequence continues at coordinate 19,853 of NW_027173474.1, forward strand.
GGCCAGTATAGGAAAAGATCTACGTTGAAAACGATTCCTCTGAAGTAAAACGGGTATATTTAACAACTTCTGTTGAAAATATTATTGACCTAAACAGATTTTCTAAGTATTTGAAACTGAAGCGAACAATGGGATGGATATTGAGATTTAAACAATGGATATTGAAACGTCAATGTGATAATGATGTAACAGCACTTTCTTCGCGGGAATTGCAAGATGCAGAAAATACATTAGTAAAAATCATGCAAAAGGAAATCTATCATAAGGAACTAGCTGATTTACAAGCAAATTCATGCGTATCAAATGAAAGTAGCATCTTCTCTTTAACTCCTACGATGAATGCCGACGGGATCTTAGTGGTCAATGGTAGGCTTGACTATGCAACAGCACTATCGCAAAGTGCTCGTCAACCTATCATATTACCCAAAAAACACAAACTAACTAATTTAATAGTAACATCGTATCACGAGAGATTCCACCATCAAAACGATGAACTCATTATCACTGAGATTCGTCAAAAATTTTGGATAATATGCTTGCGAGCTGCTGTAAAAAGGGCAAAAACAGTTTGCCAGTTTTGTAAAAATAGAAAAATTCAACCGCAAGCGACTCTGATGGGTCAGTTACCGACCGATCGTGTCACTCCTTACCAAAGACCGTTTTCCTATGTAGGACTTGACTATTTTGGGCCAGTTACTGTAACGATCGGCCGTCGACATGAAAAACGATGGGTGGCTCTATTTACGTGCCTTACCATACGAGCTATACACTTGGAATTAGCAGCGGATTTGTCTACAGACGCATGTATTTTATGTATTCGAAACTTCGTAAACAGGCGTGGTATACCAATCAGAATACGGTCGGATATGGGAACAAATTTTGTTGGAGCTGATCGTCTAATAAGGGAAGTCAAAGACCTATTTGACTGGAACTACATCGCTGAAGAGATGGCAAATAAAGGCATAGAATGGAAGTTCAATTGTCCAGCAAACCCAAGTTCAGGAGGATGTTGGGAACGCCTAGTTCAGTCAGTTAAAAAGGTTTTGGTAATAACATTGCAAGACAAGGCGCCCCAGGTTGAAACACTTAGAAGTTTGCTTATCGAAGCGGAAAATATCATAAATAGCAGACCACTTACACACATTCCAGTGGATAAAGACGATCCAGGTCCATTAACACCTAATCATTTCTTGCTTGGCACAACCAATTCGACACAAACCCCTGGAGAGGAAGACAACTTTTGTCATCGAAAACAATATAGGATTTGACAACAATTAAAAAATACGTTTTGGAAACGATGGATAAGGGAATACCTACCAACTCTGACAAAGCGAACAAAGTGGTTCGCACCGACTCGACCCATCAAGATGGGAGACTTAGTCATAATATGTGACGAAAACCAACCAAGGGCAAGCTGGAAAAGGGGAACCATCGTGAAAGTTATTCCAGCAAGAGATGGGCTAATACGAGTTGCTGAAGTACAAACAAATGCCGGAATTTTAAAACGACCAGTGTCTAAGCTTGCTGTATTAAATGTTTTGGGTAAAACTCCCGAGTAGTTTTACGGTAGGCGGGATGTTGTGGAGGCGGTACGTTACTGCCAATGCCCTGAATTTAGGTAGCCCTGATCGTTTTCCCTTTAGACTTAGTATGTATCGACCTGAATGCAACCCTGACTTATCGAGGCAGAAACCAGCTCTAAGAAGTGAGACGAGGCGTCAGTATAGAAGAAAATTGCACAGGAACGATACGTTAAAATAAACATCCGATAATTGGCACGAAACGAAGCTCGAGGCTAGGAGCCTTAGGGCTTAATATATATGGATCAACTTTATAATTTGTTGTATCTAAGAAACACCATTATAATTATTCTATACTCAGTTTGTAATAAATAATTTTAAAATCAATTCGTGCTGAATGTTCTATTTTTGTATCGGTAAAACTTTCGGGCGTTAAAGTAACTCGTGGTCGAGACATTCTTGACGTTAACTGTTATTTTCTACACCTGGCTCTTCGGTGTCTTTTGCTACTAGAGGTTCAAAAGTTGCTTCTAGATTCGAATCTACTGGTATTGTGAATTTTATATTATGTTTAGTTGTTTTACTTATTAGTTCTTTATTTAAACTGTATATTAGCTCAGTGAAGGTTTTACTACTTGATTCACTGCTTATGTCTATATTGATATTCTTTATTTTATTTAACTCTCAAAGAAAGTTTCAAGGTGCTTATTAATGGTCTGAGCGTGTATATAAATTGCCGTATTTATGCACTTGTACGCTTTCTGAAACTTTTTTTTAATATTTCTATGATCTAGTCCATTTGAAATTTTGTTACTTTTGGTTTTATCTTTATGCCATACTAAATATTACTAAATAATTCCCCCAAAATTAAATTCGTTATATCAGTATTTCTTTTTTTTTTTTTGTACTATAATATAAATTATTTTTTTTGGTTTTTTTTTTCAATATGTTTTAGATTTAATTTTTTAATATTTAATTATTTTCAAAAAAAAATTATGTTATTTTGCTTATTAATTTAAACTTCGTTATTGGGCAACTTTGATCTTGTTAAGCTTGCTATGATCAGATAGCTTTCTGTATGCTTGCAAGCTCTGTAAACTTTATTCGAGCTTTTTAGAACTTCTCCATTAAAAGCTTGCTTTGATCGCTGCAAGCTTTACAAGTGTGCCTATGTTGTTTGTGCACTTTTTAGTGCACATGTTTGACATACATACAGTCTGTCAAGAAACACTTTACACAGTGGAAAAAAGCTCAATTTTTTTACTTTATGTACAAAAAATAAGGGGTTTTGTTTAATTTAACTAATTTTTTTTCAATGGTTAACTGTTTAATAGGTATTTTTAAATCAAATTATAAAAAACAGAAACAAAAACAATAAGGGTGAAACTTAAAAAACAACAAAAACTTAGATTACACATATTTGACACTGTCAAGAAACTCTTTACACACTTCATATATCTTGTTCTAAACTTAAAATGTGAAACTAACTATAGCTAATTTTTAAAAACTTAGTATTTAGTATGGCCCCCTTAGCAGTATGTACATGTAGAAGTCTTCTTTTCATAGAGTTGACCAAGTTTTGAATATAATCTAGGGGTATCTTCTGCCACTCTTCCATTACAAAAGCATTTAGCTGTCCACGGTTTGTTGGATTCCTTTTTCCAACCTTTTTCTTTAAATAGGACCACGCATGTTCGATTGGCTTGAGATCTGGGCTTTGGGGTGGTGTTTCCAAGACCTTTCCGCAGTTGTAAAGCAGCCAATTGCGTACATTAAACTCCTTATGTTTTGGATCGTTGTCCTGGTAAAATTTAAAAGTTGGCCGATTTTCGGTCATAAAGCCAAATTTGGTTGCACTTTGGTGTAAATTTGACTTTAAAATTTGCAGATATTGCTCGGCATTCATGGTGTTTTCAATGAATACCAGTTCACCGACTCCTTGGCTGGATATGCAGGCCCAAACCATAACCGACAGTTTTCCAAATTTGACTGTTGGAATGATATTTGCTTTATCGTAAGCTGTAGAGACCTTTCGCCATACTTTGAGCGGACCTTCGTTGTAATACAACATTATTTTGGTCTCGTCGCAAAATATAACATCCTTCCAATACTCCTCTGGGTGCCTAAGCATAGTAAGAGCAAAAGAGAAGCGCTTTTCCACATTGGTTGAGGACAGCAAGGGTTCTTACGTGCCACTTTCGAAGAATACCCATGCCGAAGAATGGCCTGACGGACCGTTTCGTGGGACACATCCACGTCACACTCTTCTTTAAGCTCCTTGGCAAGAGTTCTTGTCGAAATTTGGGGATTTGCTTTGATTTTTCGCATCATAAGGCGGTTTTCCCGATCAGATATGATTTGTTTCCGGCCACCTACACCCTTTGCTTCAAGTCTTCCCTCGTTTTCCGCGCGACTGAGAACGTTGTATATTGTTTTTCTCGACACGGAAAACATTTCCACTAATTCTGGAACTGATTTGCCCAACTGCCGATTGTACAAGATCAATTGGACAACATCGAAGCTTAATCTCTTTCCCGGCATTGTTAATCAAAATTTTAAATCCTTTTTTCATGTGTACTCAGCCAAATCTCGCACAAAGTGAAGAATAAACACAAAAATAGAGATTCATAGCGATTCTAAAAGCATAGTTAACGGTAAAGCCCCGTTATTTCTTAGAATGAGAGCAAAACCGATGAAGAGAACAAAATGTGTAGAGTTTCTTGACAGTGTCAAATATGTGTAATCAAAGTTTTTGTTGTTTTTTAAGTTTCACCCTTATTGTTTTTGTTTCTGTTTTTTATAATTTGATTTAAAAATACCTATTAAACAGTTAACAATTGAAAAAAAATTAGTTAAATTAAACAAAACCCCTTATTTTTTTTACATAAAGTCAAAAAATTGAGCTTTTTACCACTGTGTAAAGTGTTATATATGTATATACCAAGACCGGGTTCCTTTGATAAAAATAGTATATCCAAGATGAACACGTCAGTGTCCGTTCATAGTCGTTTTTAGAATGATTCTTTATTTCAAATTATTATTTTGCTTAAGCTAAGTTTACATATATATTCTTATGCTGCGACTTATGCGACAGCTACAAAAGAGAGGGAGAGTGTCAGTACATACATACATATTGTTGGAGCGCTTGGCCTGGCTCTAGCTCATGTTACGCTTGTGCATACATTGCTTATGTGAATATATGTATGTGCATATACAAATGTACATACATATATGATCATGCTTAGCTGTAGATTTATGTGAATATGTTTATGTACATACATCAATGTATATATATAAACATATTCAAGTGCACAATTATATTTTAGTGCGTATATGTTTAATTGTTTATACTTGCAACAGAGTGTTACAAGTTGAGCTCATTGTACTGAATGATTATTTGTATGAATATACTACACCTCCCCATTTTAGAGAATAACGTAATATTATGGAGTTATTAATAATCATTAGTTAATTAATTAAAGGTAAAATAAGGGTAAGGTAAATGTGTATATTAGGAAAAAAAAATTTTTTTTTTTTTGTGTTTTAGTTTGTGTCTGCTTAGACAAATTTTCTTTCTCTCTTTTCTTTTCGAAATCATATGAATATATTTTCGATAATAGATGAATCCATAAAAAAAAATTTTATATACATATAGTTATAAATCCGATTCTTTCATTGATTAAAAAAATTTGGATTGGTGAGACTCAAAAACGATCTTTATTGAAACAAAGCGTCTTAAGAACTAACTTATGATTATTCATACAGATATGATTAAAGTTCGGTTAAAAAGCTTTTGATATTAGTATTGGGAGCTTTTTATCTGGTGACAAGGGATCTGGATTTTGATTGGCTTATTGATTTTTGCTAACTAAGCGTTCTCACGCTTGTAAGATTTTTGGGGACATTTGTTTATAGGATTTTTGTTTAGTCTCGCTTGCAGTAAACATCCGCTGTTTTCTAGACTAAAGGGGGGGATCAAGTTATGTGGGTGATTGGAGTGGGAAATTGAGTGGTGTGAGTGGATGGAGTGGCGGATATATTACTCCCCCAACACGTAGAAAATAGCCTGTGCTCAGGCGGGAAATACAGGGTATAGAGTTGGATGTGCTTGCTGTGTTGCAAGTGAAATTTCTTTGGATGGGGACAATTCATGTAAAACGGGATTGTCAAAAGCTGAGTCAGTTTCATTCTTAATTTGTGTAATAATTATTTTTTTTGATATTGACTTAAATTTATAGATAAGATATAGGGTTAAACTTATTATTGTAATTATAAATGTTGTGGTAGTTATGATGTTAAATATTTTGTTATACGCAGTTTTTTCGGAAATAATTTGTTTAGCTTGGATATAAGAGATTGGTTTTAGTTTTGTTACATTGTTGGTTACATAAATATTTTGGGTATAATCTTGTAATGTATTTACTATTGATATTTCATTTAACTGCATAGCACAGTCGTATATTTTTATTATATTATTTCCTTCTATGAATATTTTATTTTGGTTACAATTTTGTTTTAAATTTGTTTTGGGCAAGTTCCAAGTTACGATAATATTTGGTTCTACATAACTAATTGAATTGGTTTTGAACATCTTTGTGTATTTGCATTCTGCTGGTTTTTGTGTAATAATGCCAACTATACACTCATTTATTTCTTGTTTTTTGGTTGATTTTGCATAAATTTTATTATTTTGAATATAGTAAGTTTCTTGAATGTTTTCTGTTAAAGTGTTATTATTTTCATCTGGATAGGATATAATTTTGAATAGCGATGTTTTAGATATTTGTCTAGGTATATGCGAAATTATTAATATTTCATTTGTGTCTGATTTTAACCAAGTAGATGTTTTTATGTTTAAAAGTTTTTCTGTATTTATGTTAAATATTTCTTGATGGTTTAAAAGTTTTGGATTAAATATTCCTAGTCTTGTCAACTGCATTCCTAACTCTATGTCTTCTATGTATTCTGTAAAATGCTCTAAGTTGAACATTAGTATATTTAGTTTTTTGTCTGCATCCTGTTGAATAGTAAGATTATTTAGGAGTTCTATGTTTTTGTTGACTGCTTCAATGATATGATTAAGTTCATTATTTTGGGCGCTATTTGCTGATAGACTATCAATTTTTTTCTTCAAGTTCTTCTTTATCGTATTGGTCTAAGGTGCCGAAAAGATATTTATGTGCTGTGCCTATTATGTTAATAAGTCCTCGCTTATTTCTTTTTATTATTTTTATGCCGTTCATTTCGCGATTTAATTTTTCGACTAAATACTGAATGTGGACTATGTTTTTATATGGTTCTGACTGCTCAACCAAGTTGTTGTAAGTGGTTTGTATATTGGTTAAGTTTACAGTTAAATAATGATATTCGAAATCTGAGGGTAAATCCATGGTTCCTGTTTTGAATACAAGATATCCATTAGGTGCCTTTATGGGATTAATTTCAATGCTTTGATTATGCGTCGAGTGTACCATTGATAAGAGTAGAAATAGTAATGTTGGGATCTCTGAAATTAATTAGTATATTTACTTTGATGAGTTTTCTTTTTCTTTTTGAATTTCGATTTGTAGTGTGTTGTTTGTCTACCTCGGTTTGTTTCAATATAATGTTTGTCGTCAACTTGGGTAATTTCCCTTGTTTTCTTAAAGGGTGTGTAACGATCCTTTTTCGTCCTTCGGGATATCTACGATATCTCTTGGGCTAGGTTCGGCACAACAAATTTATTTTGTGCCCCGGTGAAATTAAAACACACTCGATTTCGATTGCCGATGTTAATTGTACATTTATTCAAATCGTTAATGGAGTTGGTTGGATATGACGGTTTTTCGATGGCAGTGCTGGGCTCGGGTGGCGTTGGTGAGTTACTTGGAGTCCCTCGTTGTCCTGTTCGTGTCTTTCTGTAGCCGTTGCTGGCTATTGCCTTGATCTGTATCGTTTGTGATACACCTCTGTACCCTTTCCGCTAAATTTGTTGAAGATTGCTTTGCTTCTCTCAACTTTACTTTGGCTTGGGTACGGTGCTTGGTATCCTTGTCTAAGGACTTGTTATAATAGAGTGAAGCTATGCAGGTTACTCGTAAGGCCTGTATAGTTCTCAATTTTGCTGTTGTTTCTTGTGTTTCCTTGATAAGTTTCTTAAGGTTACTCGTAAGGCCTTAATTACTTATTACTTGATCACGACTTGTCGACTTGATGATTTGATTGACAGCCGTTGCCTTTATATAGGCAGATCCCATGGCCTCAGGAACACATTGGTATGGTACCGCTATACAGCTGGTACATTTCCATTGGCCCTCTGCTTTCACCCACGCATCCATTTGTTGCTATGCGTGGTGAAAGTCCCGTAAATCCTTGGCGCATATAACTACTTTCATTGTGGCTGAGCGCCCATTTACGCCTTGTCCTTGTCTTTCTTGTTTGTACATCTTGACTTGCATCACTTTCTCGCATTGGCGTCGCCTTTCTATTGGCCGCCCTCCGTATCCCGTTGACTCTCTCTGCTTTCTCTGCCAACGCTGCCGTCGCCCGTCGCTCCCTTTGATCCACTCGTCATACCCAAATTCACCCACATTTACTCAATATTATCATCTACATACATATATGCTAATTGTATTAACTAAATTAATGTTTAAACATAATTAGCTTGATTACTTTAATATATAACATTGTTTAATTCCCCACGCAAAACGCTTTCATGTGCATCTCGTATCTATTAGATAGAGGGCTTCCCCATGGCTCATCCCTCCCCCTTCGGCTTGCATATTCCCCTCACAAATCCACAAACCATTTTCGTTTACAATTTCTTTGCTCTCCCCCTACTCCCCGTTTCATAAGCATAGCCCTCACTTGGTTTCATTTCGGTACCAAGCATTCCCCGCACCCGTCTTTCGGGCTTGCTTGGCCCTCACTTTCGTTTTCACTCGCTCACGAACTTCTTTTGGCGCTTGCAATTTACCGCTTTCGCTCTCATGAGCGTGACGTATGCATAGCGCGGCCCATTGGCCACCGGTATTCTCTCTCGCCGTCTCACGCATAGTGTACGTGTGACCTATATGTATGCTAATGCATGCATTTATTTGCCTCTCCATGCTCTTAATTTGTCAAATGAGGCCAATGCCCCCTTTTCACATGCAATTGTGTCTTCAAGCCCGGCTTCATTTACTCTTATACAGCCACTCATATTTGTTATGCTTCCCACGCATCTTCCCGCTTGTACGAAATCGCCAAACGGTTGCATGGGGTTCGATTCGGTTCGATCGAGCCATGTTGGACTTGGCTGCCCGTCGCCTGTGCATGTATAATTGTTTTTCATTATGCCTCCCACGCATCTTCCCGCTTGTACGAAATCGCCAGCGGTTGCGTGGGGTTCGATCGGCCATGTTCGGCCGGCCTCGCTACGTTTGCTCATTCACAGCCGATTTCACTCTTATATGACCAATTCTGTGCTTGGTCTTATACTGTGTGTTTGGTTTGTGTCTTGGCTGTGTTTGTATTTTTGTAGATTGTTTGTTGTAGCTTGTTTGTTGTGGGGGACATTATTCTTGTCTATATAATGTTCCTCACACTCCCCCTTCTTCGGGAGGAATTTGCCCTCCCCTGTCCCTTGTACCTTGTGCTTGTTTTCTGTATGTATATTTTCCATTCTCGTATTTGTGCATTTAATATGTTTGCCTTTGTAGCTTCGGCATGTGTTTTTACTTGTTTTGTGTGTTTTTTTTTCTTATTTTTGTGTTCTTCTTTTGTGTTTTGGCTTGTATTTTGCTTGTTTTTGTTTTTTTTTGGGACTCAGCTCGCATCTTTTATTGGCCAATTGGCATCTTCTAATGTTGGCGATTACCGAGTATCTTTTCTTAACTGTTGTCGGATAAGGGCATCTTTTCATTGTTTTTGTTTTTTATTTTGGCCCGTTCCGCATCTTTTTTTTTTCTACTTACATCTAATTATCCTACTTATTATACCCTTCTTTCCCTATCTACTGTTGCTGTTGCTGTTGTTGCTACTGCTGTTGTTGTTGCTGTTGTTATTGCTGTTGCTGTTGTTGCTGCTGCTGTTGTTGTTGCTGCTGCTGTTGTTGTTGCTGTTGTTATTGCTGTTGCTGTTGTTGCTGCTGCTGTTGTTGTTGCTCCCACGCCAGCAGATCCCTCTCCGCCTCTTGCTGCTGCAGGACCTGCTGGCGCCACCAACTCATCCATTGGTGGCATTCCCTCATGGCACGTTCGGACTCTTCATCTCTCATCGGCTCGCGTGGAGGTGGGCTGGCTACTCCATCAGCCGCACCTTCATCAGCCACGGCCATCTCAGCCGTTTCACTGGCCTCTGACCTTGAGTCATATCCGGCTCATCGTCGTCGGACTCCTCATCGGACCAGTGCCAGTCACCGCGCTCCATATTGGCCCGCGGTGCCGCACCTCGTCGAGCTACGCCTTCATCCTGGCCAAAATTTGCATTGAATGCGTTCATAATTTCTTTTTTGGTTTTTTTTTTTTTTTGGTTTACTTTACTCGCCGAGTGATAAACTTTGAGTGTTTCCTGATCCTGACACTTGCACGCATGAAACCTCGCCTTTCGGTCATTTCTTTGCTATTTACCGATATTTAGGATTTCTCCTCCTTGCCCTTGTTCTCTTGGCATATTTTAAACGCCGAGATGCTCCACCATTATATGCATAGTATCATGCGCATGTGTATGTGTATTGCGGTGACTCACCACTACATACGTCATATCGTGCGTATGTGTGGGTGCGTAACATCATGCGCCTGTGTGGGTGCGTTTTCCCCTCTCTTTTCGCGGTGTGTGCGCATATGTATTGGTGCTGTCCCCAATCGTTCTATCTCTGGTTTTTTTTTTTTTATTACGCTTGCATATTGTTTGCATTGTTACGATATCTTCATTTTGCTCTGCGATGCGGTTTGCAACTTTGCTATAATTGTTTCTGATGCGATGCGTATTTAGATTTTCAGCTCTAAGTCATGTTTTGAGTTCTCTGTCCAGCCGGCCGGTCTGTGCAGATTTTCTCGCCGCCATGTCATTCGAGTCGTCCATCCTCATTGCTCATCACTTTTCGTGCCATCCGCTTCTTCGCATATTTGTTGCTTCAGTTGGCTGATGTGTGCTTGTCTGGTTTTTTTCGTTTCTTTGTGCCGTATTTTGCATATGACCGGAGATGCAAAGCCTATTACTTCATATGGGCCTCCAAACTTTGGTGCCAGCTTTGCTGCGAATCCTTCTGCAGCATTTGAAAGGTGGTGTTCTTTTGCCCATACCGTTGCTCCGATCACTGGTCTCCATTCTCTTCGTCTCAGATTGTAATGGCGGGCCTGATCCTGTGCAGCCGTTTCCAGATTTCGCCGTATTAGTTCGAACAGCTCTTGCATTTGTTTTACCTTCGCGTCTGGTGGTATCGTTTGCTTCCCTGTGCCTATGGTGACATTATCGTATAGTGCACCCGGCATTCTTGGTTCTCGCCCCTGTATTATATACGCTGGCGTGAATCCTGTTGCCTCTGATTGGCTTGTGTTCACTGCTAGAGTTATTTCTGGCCAACTTTCATCCCAGTTGCGTTGATTTTCCCCCGTAAACTGAGCAATCATTGTTTTTACTGTTCTATTTGCTCTTTCGGTTGGATTTTCTTGTGGCGTGTACGGTGCTGTCAGTTGGTGTTGGCATCCCCATTCTTCTAACATTTTTTTGAATATCCTGCTAGTGAATTGAACTCCATTGTCCGTTATCACCATTTTTGAAGCTCCGAATCGAGATAGTATCCTCTCTCGAAAGGCCTTAACTAGACTTTCTGCAGTTGCCTTCCGCATCGGTATCAGTTCTGTCCATTTCGAAAACCTGTCAATGATTACTAGTAGCATCGAATTTCCGTGTTTCGATCTTGGCAACGGTCCTACAAAGTCAGCGCATACTGTAGCCCATGGTTCTTCCGGAATTTGTGTTAGCATCTTTCCCGCTGCCTGCTGTTGGCTGGGTTTATATTGTTGGCATATCGTACACTTTCCTACAAATGTCCTGATATCTCGTTGCATTCCTGGCCAGTAATATCTTGCTGCAGCCCTGGCAGTAGTTCGCCTGCTCCCTGTATGCCCTGCTGTTGTTGCCGTGTGGTTTTCGGCCATTACTTGATTACGTAGTGTTTTTGGCACACATAGTTTCCAAGCTACCACTTCTTCTTGGCCTGCTCTGTGCGGAATGTTCCTGTATACCTGACTATTTTCTATAATGTAATCCGGATATTTCTGTGGTTGTTGTTTTATTTTTCCCATTATGTCTTGAATCCACCCACACTCGTTGTTTGCTTGTCTTAATCTGGCACCATTATCTACTATTCTTTTGCACCCTTCCATTGGTTGCCTTGACAAAGCGTCTGCGACAATGTTTAATTTGCCCTTTCTGTATGCTATTTCGAAATCGTATTGTTGCAGTTCTAGTGCCCATCGGGCTATACGGCCCGTAGGGCTTTCTATGCTATTCAACCATTTCAACGCCATGTGATCTGTTACCACTTTAAATCGGTATCCTTCAAGGTATGGTTTTAGTTTGCGTATTGCCCATACTATCGCTAGGCATTCCTTTTCTGTTGCCGAATAGTTCTTTTCCGCTGGGTTTAATTCTCTTGACAGGTATGATAGCACTCTCTCTCCATCCTCGGTGTTTTGTACCAATATGGCTCCTAATCCCATGTTACTTGCATCCGTCTGGAGCACAAACGTTTTTGTGAAGTCTGGACATGCCAATACTGGGCCACTCGTCAGCCTTTCCTTTACAGCATCGAATGCTGCCTGATGCTCCTCGCTCCAGTGCCACTTTGTTCTCTTCTTTAGTAGTTCGTTCAATGGGTGTGTAAGTGCTGCAAAACCTGGTACGAACCGTCTGTACCAGGATGCCACTCCTAAGTACTGGCGTAATTCCTTTGTGCAAGTTGGTGGTTCTAATTGGGCTATTGCGGCCACCTTTTCGGGGTCCGTTGCAATACCGTTTTCTGTCACCAAGTGGCCTAGAAATTTTAGCTCCTTTCTAAAGAATTGGCACTTCTCGGCATTAATTCTCAAGTTTGCTTCCTTCAATCTCCTGAACACTTCTTGTAGATGATTCATGTGATCTTCGATTGTTTTGCTCACTATCACAATGTCATCTTGGTATGCGAATGCGTTTGGTATCATTTCTGGGCCAATGACTTGGTCCAGTGCGCGTTGGAAAGTTGCTGATGCTGAGTGTAAACCGAATGGCATTACTTTCCATTGGAATAACCCCTTCCCTGGGACTGTGAATGCCGTCATTGGTCTACTTTTCTCTTCTAACGGAATCTGCCAGTATCCGTCCTTCAGATCTAAGCTGCTTATGAATTTTGCTTCGCGTAGTTGATTCAAGATGTAATCGATGCGTGGCATTGGGTATGCATCCTTTATAGATTTTGCGTTAATCTGTCTAAAATCTACGCATAATCTCCATTTGCCTGTCTGTTTCTTTCTCACCATCACTATGGGTGAGCTATATGGGCTTTGCGATGGTTCTATGCATCCCATTGTCAACAGTTCGTCGACCTTTGCATTGATTTCTCCTTGTATTTTCGGGTTTTTCGGGTAATACCTTTGTTTTATTGGGATATCGTCCTTCATCGTTATGCGATGTATCCCCACCTTTGACAGTCCCTTAACTTTCCCTAATTCCTTCAATTCCTGACTCAGAAAGCTTTGTATTTCTTGCTGGTCACTCTTCATGATGGATATTCTTTCTACGCGCCTACCCTGTATTCGCCTTACTGACGGTATTCGCACTTTGTGGCCACCACACGATATTTCTGTGTTCATAATCCGGAGGAAATTCCACCCCAATATTAGCGCATCCATTCCTTCTGGCATGACCAGGAATGGCATGTGGATTTCTTTGTCCCCAAATCTCACGTATCCTGTCCATTGCTCTTCAATGTCTCGTACCTTTCCGTCTGCCATGTATACCTGTTTGTGTGTGTTCTCCCATTTTCCCTTATTCCTCACTGTTTCCAACATCTGCTTGCTGATGAAACTACTCGTGGCTCCGGAGTCAATTGTCGCTTTCATCTGGACTCCTGCTACTTCGATGATTGCCGACAATTGATCCTCTTCCTCTACTAGTTGGCCTATTAGTGGTGAGGAGCTTGTTGGCTGGGTCCCTGCTCGCCCCTGATAGGCTGGAACCGCCTTTCGTTTCCCGAATTCCAACAACATTCTTTTGTTCTTTTCCCAATCCTTCCACACTGCCAACAGAAAATGAGTCTCTGATTGTTGCACTCCCTTGCCCAGTGTCCGGCTCCTCCGCATCTGCGGCATGCCTGGTTTGGGTTCAAGACTTTTCCATCTTGGATGTTTTTATTTTCTTGGCTTGGTCTTGAATTGTTCTCCATGCTGTTGTCTTGGCATCTTCGGCACTGTGTGACTGCTGGCCCGTAATTATTTTCTCCTCTGTGGCTTGATTGGTTGTTGTGTGTTCTTTGAGCATTATTTGGGCGATGGAAATCTGCTCGTTCTTGTTCAAGCATCTCATGTTCGTCTGCCAACTGCATCAGCTCATCTAGGTTTCTGACTCTGTGCGGCCGAACGAATATCTTCAAATCTGGAGTGCAATTTTCTAATATAACCTCCAATTGTTCGTACTCTGGTATTTTGAGGGGTCTCATCATTGTTTGCATGTCGATCATATAATCCTTAAAATACTCGTTTCTGTTTTGTTTGCGATTTTTCACTTGATCCGCCAATTTGTTGAAGAATCCTCTTGGCAGGAAGTATTTCTTGAAGCCCTCAACGAACTCCTTCCACGATCGCCACTGCTTGTTGTTTGCGGCGTACCACTTGAGTGCTTTGTCTTTCAGTAGTTCTGGCATTGCTCTTGGGATCATGTCCAGCTCGATGCCATACATGTCTGCTGACCACTCGATCTGTTCTATGAACTCTAGTGGTCTGGAATTGCCGTCGAACCTGAATGTCCATTCCCTCACTTGTTTTGCCACCTTGGCGTATTCAGTGGTCCTGTTTGTTGCCTGTGGTACCGTTTTCTTGGGGTCTATCGTTTGTCTCCTTATGTCCCTCTTTGTTTCTGTGCTATCTAGGGCTCCTTCGCTTCCCCATCTTGGTGGTAAATATGGTGGGATTGCTAGTGTGGCGATGTTTATTTTCTGGAATTCCTCAGCCTCACTTTCGCATGTTTTTGATGTGCTTGCTATTGTTTTCATTTTTATATTTTTCGAGTACTTTGTTTCCAATCTATTTATTTCCTCCTTCCAGTCTGGGTCCGTTTCATTCCTTTCTACCCATTCGCCTAGCTGTTTCCTCATTTCCTCCACTGTACCGGTCATCTCGATCCCGATCCTTTGGCCTGTCTGTAACAGATCCTCCTTCTTCATGTGATAAATCCATCCTTTCCCCATTTTGAATGTTTTCTTTACAATTTTACACTTTTGTTTTGTTAAAATTTCACCAGTATAGCACGTTGGGCGCCAGTTGTAACGATCCTTTTTCGTCCTTCGGGATATCTACGATATCTCTTGGGCTAGGTTCGGCACAACAAATTTATTTTGTGCCCCGGTGAAATTAAAACACACTCGATTTCGATTGCCGATGTTAATTGTACATTTATTCAAATCGTTAATGGAGTTGGTTGGATATGACGGTTTTTCGATGGCAGTGCTGGGCTCGGGTGGCGTTGGTGAGTTACTTGGAGTCCCTCGTTGTCCTGTTCGTGTCTTTCTGTAGCCGTTGCTGGCTATTGCCTTGATCTGTATCGTTTGTGATACACCTCTGTACCCTTTCCGCTAAATTTGTTGAAGATTGCTTTGCTTCTCTCAACTTTACTTTGGCTTGGGTACGGTGCTTGGTATCCTTGTCTAAGGACTTGTTATAATAGAGTGAAGCTATGCAGGTTACTCGTAAGGCCTGTATAGTTCTCAATTTTGCTGTTGTTTCTTGTGTTTCCTTGATAAGTTTCTTAAGGTTACTCGTAAGGCCTTAATTACTTATTACTTGATCACGACTTGTCGACTTGATGATTTGATTGACAGCCGTTGCCTTTATATAGGCAGATCCCATGGCCTCAGGAACACATTGGTGTGGTACCGCTATACAGCTGGTACATTTCCATTGGCCCTCTGCTTTCACCCACGCATCCATTTGTTGCTATGCGTGGTGAAAGTCCCGTAAATCCTTGGCGCATATAACTACTTTCATTGTGGCTGAGCGCCCATTTACGCCTTGTCCTTGTCTTTCTTGTTTGTACATCTTGACTTGCATCACTTTCTCGCATTGGCGTCGCCTTTCTATTGGCCGCCCTCCGTATCCCGTTGACTCTCTCTGCTTTCTCTGCCAACGCTGCCGTCGCCCGTCGCTCCCTTTGATCTACTCGTCATACCCAAATTCACCCACATTTACTCAATATTATCATCTACATACATATATGCTAATTGTATTAACTAAATTAATGTTTAAACATAATTAGCTTGATTACTTTAATATATAACATTGTTTAATTCCCCACGCAAAACGCTTTCATGTGCATCTCGTATCTATTAGATAGAGGGCTTCCCCATGGCTCATCCCTCCCCCCTTCGGCTTGCATATTCCCCTCACAAATCCACAAACCATTTTCGTTTACAATTTCTTTGCTCTCCCCCTACTCCCCGTTTCATAAGCATAGCCCTCACTTGGTTTCATTTCGGTACCAAGCATTCCCCGCACCCGTCTTTCGGGCTTGCTTGGCCCTCACTTTCGTTTTCACTCGCTCACGAACTTCTTTTGGCGCTTGCAATTTACCGCTTTCGCTCTCATGAGCGTGACGTATGCATAGCGCGGCCCATTGGCCACCGGTATTCTCTCTCGCCGTCTCACGCATAGTGTACGTGTGACCTATATGTATGCTAATGCATGCATTTATTTGCCTCTCCATGCTCTTAATTTGTCAAATGAGGCCAATGCCCCCTTTTCACATGCAATTGTGTCTTCAAGCCCGGCTTCATTTACTCTTATACAGCCACTCATATTTGTTATGCTTCCCACGCATCTTCCCGCTTGTACGAAATCGCCAAACGGTTGCATGGGGTTCGATTCGGTTCGATCGAGCCATGTTGGACTTGGCTGCCCGTCGCCTGTGCATGTATAATTGTTTTTCATTATGCCTCCCACGCATCTTCCCGCTTGTACGAAATCGCCAGCGGTTGCGTGGGGTTCGATCGGCCATGTTCGGCCGGCCTCGCTACGTTTGCTCATTCACAGCCGATTTCACTCTTATATGACCAATTCTGTGCTTGGTCTTATACTGTGTGTTTGGTTTGTGTCTTGGCTGTGTTTGTATTTTTGTAGATTGTTTGTTGTAGCTTGTTTGTTGTGGGGGACATTATTCTTGTCTATATAATGTTCCTCACAGGTTTTGTCGTTTTCGATCTAACTAAAGGATCTTGTTTATACTGTGTATTTATTTCAAAATCGTTCCTATTTTCATTTAATTTATCAATTTGTTTAGCTTTGTTAGCTTGTGTATTATAAAGAGGTGTGCCTGCGTAAATAAAGATATCTGCTGGTGTTCTGTTTGTCGTTAGATGTTTGGTTTTATGGTTATATGTGTAAAGGATAGTTTCAAATTTAGTTTGCTTGTCTTCTATACTAGACTCTGCATTAATAACTCTTAGCTTTTCGTTTACAGTTCTGTGGAATCTTTCCACGTCTGAAACACCATTTTTGCTCGATGTTATACTTATATTAACGTTTTCTGATTGTAGCCAATTTTGAAGAGCTATGCAAATGAAAGCTGAGTCCTTATCTGCTTTGATTTCTAAGGGTTTACCCATATCGTTAAAGATTTTTGTGATTGCTCTTTTTGTTTCAAGCCAATCTCGACTTTTGACTTCGACTAAAGTCGCGTACTTTGAATAAATATCAATACAAGATAAAAATTGTTGATTGTCGATTAAATAGAAATCCATTACGTATTTTTCTCTAGCGTTAAATATCTCTGGGGTGGTTTCAAAAGATAATTTGGTATTTCGGTTTTCTGATTTTGATAAATTGCAAATATGGCATTCATTAATGAAATTTTGAATTAATTTCTGATAGTCTGGATAATAGTATTTTTCTTTAAACCAGTTTTGAGTTTTAGTGATACCTGGATGAAGTAATGATTTATGGTTTTTAAGAATAATTTCTTTGAATTCTGCATAAGTGGGAATGTCTTTTAATTTGTAAGTGGTTCTCAATGTTTTTGTTTGGCTGTCTGGGTTAATTATTTCAAGATAAGCTTCTTAAAGTATTTGAAAATCTGTGTCGTTTTGAATATAAAGTGCGTTATTTTTTGAGCATAAATATTCCTTAATAATTTCTTTAGCAAACTGATTGGTCATTTCTACATATGATATTTCTATCTTCGTTTTGTGAAAATAGTGAGTAACGTTGACTTTATTTTCGTTGCATTTATTGAATTCTATTTGACGATTGTAATAATTCAGGGGTTTTTCTGAAATGGCTATTAGGTTTTCGTTATCTTCTTGAGCACTATGTACTGTAGCTCTAGAACTACTTATTTCTTCACCTTAAAGATTTTCATCTATTTTTACTCTGGAAAGGGCGTCTGCCACATAATTTTCTTTTCCTGGTAAGTATTTTATTTTATAATCAAATTCGTTCAATTTTATTTTCCATCTCTGTAATTTCATGTTAGGTTCTTTGATATTGTCCAACCAGACAAGGGGTTTATGATCACTTAGGATTTCAAAATGTCTACCGAAGAGGTATGGCCTAAAATATTTGGTTGCCCATACGATAGATAGTAATTCCTTTTCTATGGCTGAATAATTAAGTTCATGTTGGTTTAGTGTTCTACTACCATAAGAAATAGGTCTATGGTCTTGTGAGAGGAAAGCACCTAAAGCTATATTGCTAGCATCAGCGGTTAGAAAAAATGGTTTTTTAAAATCGGGATATGCAAGTATGGGATCGTTCATAAGGAGGCATTTTAATTTTTCAAAGGATGAAATATAATGTGGGTCGGTTATGTTAATCTTAGCTCCTTTCTTTAATCCAAGGGTTAAAGGCTTTGCAATGTGTGCAAAATTTGGAATGAATTTACGGAAGAATCCGCATAAGCCTAAGAATGATTTTATTTCTTTCGGGGTTTTCGGGATTGGAAATTTTAGAATAGCTTTGACTTTGTCTGGGTTTGGTTTGATTCCTTCTGTAGTTATGACGTGACCTAAAAATTCTGTTTCCTTTTTCAAGAACTCGCATTTATCTAATTGTAGTTTTAGATTAGCATTGCGCAATTTAGCAAAGACCTTTTTTAGTGATGCCAAATGTTCTTCTAATGAGGTGGAATAAACAATAATATCGTCTAAGTAGACTAAACAATCTTTATAGATTAAGTCTTCTAATAAATTGTTCATACATCTTTGGAATGTTGCTGGTGCATTTTTTAGTCCAAATGGCATTCGTGTGTACTCGTAATGACCATGTTTAGTTGAAAATGCGGTTTTTTCGATTGATTTAGGGTCCATTTGGATTTGATGGAATCCCTTGGCGAGGTCAATGGTTGTAAAATATTGACATTTTCCAAGTTTGTCTAATATTTCATCCATTACTGGTATTGGGAACTTGTCATCGACGGTAATCTCATTTAGACTACGATAGTCGATTACTAGGCGGAACTTTTGTTCCTTGGATGCGTCCTCTTTTTTAGGTACGATCCAGATTGGTGAACAATAGGGCGATTTCGATTTCCGAATGATTCCCTGTTCTATCATTTCATTAATTTGTTTATTGACTTCTTCGTCAAAGATTTGTGGGTATTTGTATGGGTGTTTGTAAATTGGGTCTTCGTGTTTAGTTCTGATGTTGTGTTTTATTGTACTGGTAAAGGTCAAATTTTCACCTTTCCTCTACTGGATATCGCTAAATTCATGCAATATTTTCTTTAACATTTCTATTTCTTCTGAATTTAAATGATCAAGTCTAAATTCGTTTCTTTCCTCGATACCGTTATTTATTTCATGTGCGAATGCTTCATATTCAAACTCTGGGGGAGGATAAGGTATTGATTCTTCTTTTTCTTCTTTATTGGTGTATTTGAAATAGAATTTGTGATTTGATAATGTTACACTATTTTCTTCGTAATTAATAACGGCCTGACATGCTTTGAGATATTTTCTACCTAATAGTATGTCATATGTTGATGAAAATTTATGGCAATAAAATTTTTGATGGTTGGGGCAAAGCTTGCTTGGTGCAAAAGATACGCTTTTGTTAAGCTCAATTATTCCTTTTATTGTTTGAACATTTAAATTTTCTGATGTTTCTGGAAAATTGAAATAATTTTCGTTGATAATATTTATTGAAGAGCCTGTATCTATAACGCACTTTAAAGGAATGTTATTGATTTTTAGTTGGACATAGGGATTTGATTGGAGGTATTCGGTTGATCTATTTGATCCAACTGTTCTGTCTGAGCTATCTGATCCGAGGCTGATTGATGAAAATTTTCGGACCATTCCATTTTACTCTGACCACTGGTACTCTCTCTTTGCCTTTTAGTGGGTTGATTTACCACAGGGTTTTGATTCTGAGGTTGATTCTGAATCTGATAATTAAGGGGATTTTCTTGTCTGCCCTGATTAAGATTTTGTTGAAATTCTTCTCGAAGCTGTTGGTTATTTTGGGAATTGGTATGATTTGAATTATTGTATTGGTGGTTTTGCTTATAATAGTTCTGCCCTGAATGGTTTTGGTTTGATTTGTAATTCGAATTTCCTGAATTACTTTGATTGTTAGTTTTTGGTTTCTCTGTGGAGCTGTTTTCATATTGACCCTCTCTCTGGGCTACTTGTTTCAGATTAGACACTGTTGAAATATCAAACTTCGCTAATGTCATATAAAGCTTGTCTGGTAATTTTTTAATAATGACTTCTTTGACTGTGTTATTCATGGCATTTGTGTATAAAATGGTATTGGCGGCATCGCCTTCTAATTCTAACTTATTAATTATAATAAAAGACTTATGTTCTAAATCTTCAATAAACTTACGAAGGTTTCCTCCAAAGGAAGTATGGTATAGCCGTCGTAGTAACTCTTCATAAGGCGTTTGCACCTTATATTCGCTGATGAGGGCGGCCCGCAACTCGCTCCAATTGTTGGCGTGCGCTAGTTGTGATATCCGTTGTGCATCTCCAGTGAGCTGCATCTCTATAGTACCATACATCAAGCTATGTTGACGGATGTCCCTCGTCGGGTAGAGTTGTAGAATGTAGTCAACTCTCCGTATGAACGTGCTCAGGGTCAAAGCGTTACCATCGAAATTGGGCAACTGTCTAAGCATGGTAAGTGCTTGGTTCAGATGTGTTTCTGATAGTTCCAGTGTCATCTTTAATTAGAATATATTTAGAACTTCAAGATTCGATGTCGCGCTTTTGACTGCACGAAAGGTTCTTTTGCGGATAAAACGAGAAAAAAATTTTTCGAGGGCTTTGGGCTTTAGTTGCTTACAGCTCCTTTACTTGCTTTTAGCACAAAAAGTCTTGATCACGGGCCAACCTTAGATTTGATATCTGTAGCGGTGGCTTGACACAAGTTTCGCACAATTTATTTAATGATACAAAAAAAGTTTTGCTTATAACGCAACCTTAGATTCGATATCCGTAACGGTCACTTATACACAAAGTTTTGCACGCACTAAGTTATTTCGATCGTTTTTGAGTCTCACCAATCCAAATTTTTTTAATCAATGAAAGAATCGGATTTATAACTGGCGCAGTCGGTAGGATAGGACTATACCTTTTGGCCATCTATTTCGGGGCAGAGTCTCGTCCAATATTACAACGACGTCTCCAGCTGCTATTGGTGGTCTCTTCGTAAACCATTTTCCTCGCCTGGCTAAATCTGGAACGTATTCGCGTACCCATCGTCGCCAGAATTGATCGGCGAATTCTTGAACAGCTTGCCACATGTGCTGAACGAACAAGTCGCTCCCATGCTCCCCCATATGAGGAGCGGCTGGTGGATTAAATTTCCATTTGATGTCATCGAACGCCGGTTGCACGGCGTTGAAGTTGATCGTCTGCGCTTTGTCACAGATAATCTTTACGGCAGCTTTGAAGTTAGTGCCATTGTCGCTGTAAATTTCTCTTGGGGTCCCGCGCCGATTGATGAAGTTTCGGATGCACATTATGCACGATGCAGTATCCAGAGAGCACGCCAGTTCTATATGCACCGCCCGTATGGTTAGGCAGGTGAAAATAACTCCCCATCTTTTTTCGCTTCGCCGTCCTACAGCGACCAAGAAGGGCCCGAAGTAGTCGATACCGACGTAAGTGAAGGGACGTTGGTAGGCAGCCAGCCTGGCAATGGGCAAGGGAGCCATTTGCGGTGGATCAGGCATGGCGCTCTCATTTTTACAGCGTTGGCAAGACTTCCGCATGCCTTTGTATAAGACTCGTAGGCGTGGTATGTAAAACATGCCGCGAATCCTGTTAATACACGTCTCATGGGATGTGTGGTGCATTTCCTGATGATACCAGTTCACTATGAGCCGACTAATGTGGTGCCCATATGGGAGCAGTATTTGGTTTTGGCCGTTTAGGTTTTCTGCTCGCCCTCGGGTACGTAGGAGCTGGTTTTCGTCTAGGAAGATATTCAAACATATGAGTTTAGAATTTGTTTTTAAAGGTTTACCTCTCGTTAAGTTGCGAATTTCTGGGTTGAATTCAGATGACTGCGCATGCCGCAGTAGGAGTGTGCGTGCCTGCTGAATCATCTCGTAAGACACCTCTGTAGGTGGCGATGCCTTTGCTTGTTTTGCTTTCAGTTTCTCAATATAGAGAATAAAGCGCGCTAAAGCTCGATATAGCCTGCGCCAGTCGGAAAAATATTCCGCGTTAAGTTTTAGCTCCATCGGCGCATTGTCGATGAAGAGTATGTTGTGCCTGACTTCAGCATTGTTTGGTGGCCCCAAATCATCGCATTTTGGCCACTCGTGTTGATCCTGCAGCAAATAGTCCGGACCGTGTAGCCAAGTTTCATGTTTATTGGCGTTGTGTGTTTTAGTAGCAAGATCTGCAGGGTTAAGATTGGTTGGAACCCAGTTCCATTGGCTAACGTTTGTGAATTCCAGTATTTCGCCAACGCGGTGCATGACGAATTGCTGAAACTTTCGTGGATCCATACGAAACCATTTGAGAACAGTCTTTGAGTCGGACCAATAACAACTCGAATTAATTGACAAACTTGGATTGCGTTGGATTCGGTTACTCAGCTTTGCTCCGATCACTGCGGCCTGCAGTTCCATCCTTGGTATAGATAGTGGACTCAACGGTGCCACTTTCGCCTTGGAGGCCACGAAGCTGAGGTAGGTTCTTTTCCCCTGGCGTATCCGAAGGTAGCAGACTGCTGCGTATGCCAATTCGCTGGCGTCAACGAACGTGTGTAACTGGACATCATGGACTTGATCGCTGCTGTCGAAGTAACATCTCGGGATGGTCAATCCGGCGATTGTTGTAAGGATCCGTTTCCATCGTATCCATTTGGGTAACAATGCGTCGGGCAAACCAGTGTCCCAGCCAATGCCGCTTCTCCAGACTTCTTGCAGTAGGATTTTGAGCTCTATTGTAAAGCATGAGATGAAGCCGAGTGGGTCGTACATTGACATAAGTACTTGCAAGAGCTCGCGTTTGGTTGGTGTTTTGTCGCTGTCCAAAACGTTGCGCTTCAACCTGGCGAACTTGCAGATGAATGTGAATACGTCGGAGTTCGGCACCCAGTATAAGCCGAGTACCTTTTCCGTGGCGGTAATTTCGACAGCTTCGGGGAGCAGCGAATCGCTCTTTAGTATTCGAAGGACCTCCTTTGAGTTCGAAGACCAATTGCGTATGTGGAAACCACCTGCTGCATGGATATCTCTGACTTGAGTTGCGATGTTTCCGACTTCCACGTAGTCGTCGCCACTGTATATAAAATCATCCACGTAGTGGTAGTCCTTGACGGCTTGTGCTGCTTGAGGGTACTGTTGGCAGAATCGATCTGCATTTTTGTCGCGAATAAAGTGTGCAATGCAGGGTGCGCAATTGATTCCGAAAGTAAGCGCTTCCATAACATAGACGTTAGGCTCTTGCCTCTCGGATTTGCTGTCGGACCACAGAAACCTTTGCGCATGGGTGTCTGCTGGTTTCACTCGGATCTGATGGAACATCTCGGCAATATCGCCACAGATCGCCACTCGTCCCACTCGGAATGAGAGCAAGAGGTCAAACAGGGAGTTGAGGAGATCTGGGCCACTCCAGATGTAGTCATTCAGGGCCTTGCCGCCAGATTGGGCGGCTGCGTCCCATACAAGCCGGACCTTCTCTGGTTTATTTGGATTTTTAGTTATGAAGGTTGGTAGATACCATGTCCGTCTGTTTGGTGCAGCTATTTCCTCCGGCGTCAGCATGCGAGCATAGCCCTTTTCGACGAGGTTCTCGATTTGCTTGGTGATTTGCTCCTTCAACTGTGGTTGTCGGGAAAATTGCTTTTGTAGGCATTTAAGCCGTTTTAGTGCGTTTGCGTAGCTATCAGGTAATGAAACTTCAGGGTCTTTCCACATTAGGCCGACCTCGTACCTGCCATTCTTAAGGGAGGTAGTAGATTCAAGTCTGGTTAAAGCTTGAGTTTCTTCTGGTGATGATAGCGGTTTTGCTGTGGTAGCGTCTAATGAGAACGCTTGTTTGATGATCTCATGTAGCTTAGCGTCTGCGTCCCTGCATCCACACATGTGAACGCTCACATTAGCTCTAGTGGCCCTTGATCGCGTGGAGCTTTGTAGTGCCCATCCCAGTCGCGTCTTTGACGCTATTGGTTGGTGCCATGCCCCCTCTTTGATTTTAAGGGGTACGGCGAGGTTCCAGTTATTTGTGCCGATTAGGATGCTTGGGCGTGCGTTGGTGTATGATGCTATCGGTAGTCCCGCTAGGTGGGGGAATTCTTTGGCGAGAGCCCTTATGTCGATAGACTGTACAGGTAGATCCAGGGTATCTACACTGTGAACCTCTTCCAAGTAGAATTGATTGCCATTATGTGGATTGGCAACCGTAAGCGTGACACGTTCCGATGCATTTTCTTCGCGTGTTGTATCGTTGGTCCATTTTAGGCACAGTGGATCTGGAACGCCTTTTAAGCCGAGCTGCTTAAAGACCTTGTTGTCGATGAGTGTTAGTGCCGATCCCTCATCTAGAAATGCAAAAGTGTTAGTGACTTTCGTTTTATTGATGATTTGTATTGGAATGACACGGAAATATGTTGAGCCAGACTCTCTGGATCGCTGGGTGTGCTTGCCCTCCGGCGTATGCACGTTGGTGACCATAGCTGGCCTGTTTGGGCTGCTGGATTTCGCAGCCTCTGGTATTGGCTGCATCTCGTGGATCAATGGGTGATGTTTGCTTCGGCAGCCTCGTATGCCGCAAACCTTCTCACGTTGGCACTTTTGGTGATGACGGTTTAGGCATTGTTGGCAGAGCTTGTGATTTTTCAGAAAAGAAATCTTTTGTTGATGTGGCGTGGCTTTGAACGATGGGCAGCTGTGTATTTTGTGCCCAGGTTCGTTACATACGACGCACGTAGTTTCCTTGACCTGCTCTTCAGGTGCCTCTGTGTGATGATTTAGGCTTCCGCTCTTCTTATGGTAAAGCGGTGATGTTACCTGGCTTGCTGCTTCAGCTATGTCGTAGATCCATTTGCTAAAAGATTCCATTGATGGTATCTTAGTGTCTTTGGGAAACATTGCCCACTGCAGCTTCAGTTGTGTGGGGAGTTTCTCCTAGTAGCTCTTGTACGAGCATTGGGTTCTGCATGTAACCTGTGAGTCCACATGCTTCCATCGTTGAGTAGATGATTCGTACACACAGTGCGTATTCGATAAGTGGTTCAAGCTTATCTTTTATTGCGGGTAGTTGCCGCGTTTTTTCCAGTAAGTTGTGCAAAATATGCTCTGGCCGACCGAAACACATACGTAATGTTTGTATGATTTAAGGGACCATTGCGGGTAAAAGGAGTTTGGATTGAACTAACTCACGTGCTTTTCCCTTTAGGCTAGCTTGCAGCCGCATAAGATTTTCTGCATTCGTATACCCAGCGATTTCCGTACTTGTCTGAAAACTACTGTAGAATAGAGGCCAGTTCTGAGGATTGCCATCAAATGTTGGAAGCTCTTTCGGTATCGCTTGACGGGCTGCAAGTTGTGCCGCGCTTGGCATTGCTGTGTTTAGGTCTACGTCCATTCGCACTTTATTTTCTGGATAGTACGATGCAGCCCTGTTTTGAGTATTCGTAAAATTCCAGGGTGCCATCGGCGTAGCACTTAGGTGCGGTTGTTCGCGTGTCGTAGCACGCGTGTTGTTTGAGGTTAGGAACGGCAGCTGCGGTGCCTCGTGATCGTAATGCCACGTGTCACGCACAGCTGAGTGTGTGACTATCGCTTTTTGTTTGGCAGAAGTAAAAATAGGAACAGCTGTCCTAGCTGTGTCCTGGAATATTTTTGGAGGGCAAAGTCCAAAGTCCCGATCCGGTTCTTGTAGCGGCCCCGTTGGTTTTGCTGGTGACGAAGTAGCCTGAGGTTCGCCTGCTCGTGTGGTATTTCCGAGGTTCTGCAATGCGTTGCTCAATATGGTTGTGATGACTTCCGTTGACACGTTGACGCAGTCGCAGTTCCAGCTGTTCTCAGATTTCTCGTCTATTACTCCAGCGCAGTCGAAATGATACCAGGAACAGCATCGATTGCATTGCACCATGCGGTCACTGTCTTCCTGCATGCATTTCTTGCAATGATATATTCCACTTGATAAGTCTTTTGTTGCCATGGTTTACCAATGAGTTTATACTTTTTAGCGACGTTGATTAGTTACGTGACCTATGTATGTATGTAGGTCGTAAACGGTTGACCGTTGAGGTTATGTATGTATCACAATTTAGTGATTGGTTATGCAATCATCGAGGTTAACCTCTATATGATTTACTTGTAGAACCGTGGGTTGACCCGTCGAGTTGAGTTAAATAATTAACTTTTTCGGTTCCTTTAGTGGTTTACCATTGTTAGATTAATATGTAGAATTAATCTGTAGAATTAACTTATGGAATTAATTCATGGCCTATAGTTTATAGAATTAATTATAGAATTAATTCCTGGCATAATTTATAGAATTGTTGAGTTTGGCGCTAAGGTTCGATGTTTTAGCGGGCCCACAAGAAACACTTCACTTTTCACGTGATACTTCATTTATTTCTTCCACGTGTTTTCTTATGCTAATGGTAGGCTAAGTGGGTGTGTGTATGGTGAGCGAGCGAGTCGGTAGTTGAGCCGCTATAAATTAATCGCCCTTACTCGCGGTTGTAACCAAACTGTTCTGTCCGCCGCTTAGTAACAAGCATAGAACCTAACATGTAAGCTTAAAGCGCAAGATGCAACGGTTAATTTCCCAGCACGTAGGCTGGCGCTTAAGTATAAGTATGAAAATGAAAGAGAATGCGTGATATGGGTTAACCCATTGGTGGCTGCGTCGGGTCTGCTGGGCAGTTAGTGGATTTCGGCGGCAACAAGTCTTCTATATTATATATTGGATCTATAGTATTAACGCTATTAAATTGAATTGGTAGGTTACTTTGTCTACCAAATACAAGTTCATATGGACAATAATTATGTGTTACTGATGGTGTTGTGTTAAAACAATACACGAAATACTGTAACCATATGTCCCAATCAGTTTTATCTACTGAAATATATGAACGAATGTACTCGTTGAAGGTCCTATGACTTCTTTCAACGGTACCTAATGTCTGGTGATGGTGTGCTGTAGATGTTATGTTATCTATTTTCAAATATTTGCACAGCTCAGTAATAATGGAATTTTTATATTCTGTTCCCATGTCCGTAATAAAACGTCTTCATTGGACCGTACTTCAGAATAAAAGATTCGAATATGGCTTTTGCTACAGTTGTTGCACTTTTGTTTGCAACAGGAACTGCTACTAAATACTTTGTCAGGTCACATATTAATGTGAATGCGTATTCATTCCCATTTTCCGAATGTGGTAGTGGACCGATCGTGTCTACTATCACTCTGTCAAAAGCATATAGTGGTGTTTCGATTATAATCATAGGTGATCTTGTATGTTTTGTCGTTCTCGACGTCAGGTATTTTGGACATTTATTAATGTACTTTTTTACACATTTAGTCATGTTTTTCCAATAATATCGTCTCTTTATTTTTGTAATTGTTTTATTTATGCCTGTATGACCTCCTTCAATGGGATCGTCATGGAATGTAGACAATATAGCTTCTTTTTCTTTCTTATTATTTACTTGGGTCACCGGCTTGAGTAGCGCTACTCTTAAAAATTGTAAAATTCTATTGCCCATATTTTTGAAAGATTCTATTGAAATAGTTTCAAAGATCTTTTCGCTCGGTGCCACTTTGACTTTGGTGATACTAAGTATACCGGCTTCTTAAAATGTCAATTCTTGCTATAACTTTCTTGCCATGTTTGAATGTGGTCGAGGAATCAGTTATTCGCAAGGTCACTACTTTTCGTACTTCGTCATTTACAATAACGTCATGTACGTTGGGCTCGGAAGCTTTTTCAAGATTTTGCCTTGGCAATAGTTCTTGTTTATTTTCTGCGCAGAAATTGTTTTGTCTACTTTGGTACCTGGTAGTGACTTTCAGGATTTTTTTTGTTCATGTCAATTAGATCGGATATTGTTATCCTTGATAGGGCGTCTGCCACAAAGTTATCTTTACCTCTCAAATACTCTACTGTAAAGTCGTACTCTTCCAATTCTAGCCGCATGCGTGTCAGTTTTGAACTCGGGTTGACCATGGAGAACAAATATGTTAATGGTCTATGGTCTGTTCGCACTGTTAAATGTTTTCCATATATATATGGCCCAATGTATTGCTGCTAGCTCTTGTTCTGTAGTACTCTTGTTGCTTTCACCTTTAGTGAAAGCTCTTGATGCATATGAATCTGGAAGCTGGAGTCCATTATAGTTTTGTGTTAAAACTGCTCCACATGCTTGTTTGCTTGCATCTGTGATTATGCAAAATTCTTTGCTAAAATCCGGGTACTGCAATAGATTAGGTTGAACGAGCTTTTCTTTTAAGTATTGGAATGCATTTTCGCATTCTGCTGTCCATTCGAATGGAACATTCTTTTACATTATCTTGTTATGTGCCGGGAATATTCGGCGAAATTTTTTACGTAACGTCTATAGTAATTGCAAAATGCAACGAAACGTCTAGCACTATCTGCATCATGTGGGACTGGATAATTCTTGATGACGTCAAATTTTGTGTCGTCTGGCAAGATTCCTTTATCTGTGCATTTGTGACCTAGGAATGTCACCTCATGCATAAAGAATGAACATTTTTCTGGATGCAGTTTTAGATTATTTTTTCTGCAGAGTTTAAAAACATCTACTAAATTTTTAATCATATGTTGTTCAGAACAACCAATAACGATTAAATCATCCATATAGAGGAAAGCTTGACTTGGCTTAAGCCCCCGAGAATGCTATTGTCATCATTCTCTGAAATGAATTAGGTGCTATTTTTAGACCGAAAGGTAATCGTGTAAAACGATATGAGCCATTGCTTGTTGAAAAAGACGTTATATCTCTTGGATTTTTCTTCTAGTTCAATTTGATGAAAACCTGACATTAAGTCAAGGCAAGAAAAATATTTTGCTCTTCCCAATCGATCAAGAATATCATCAATTCTGGGGAGCGGAAACTTATCTGACAGCAATTTTTTGTTTATTTGACGATAGTCAATTACTAATCGCCAGTTTTTTTCTTTAGATCCCGAAAGTGTTTTCTTTGGGACTAGCAAGAGTGGGCTATTATAAGGCGAAACAGATGGTTCAACAATACCCTGTTCGATTAACTTTCCAACTTGTCGCTGGATCTCGTTTATTTGGCTATGCGGACTCAGGTAATTTTTCACATATACCGGTTCATCATCCTTAAGTCTTAATTTTTGTTTATAAAAATTATTTGTTGTGATCGGTTCGGTGTCAAGTCCGAACACATCACTATACTCAGTGCATAACTTTTCGAGTTTGTCTTTTGAATAGTATTGGGAAATTTTTCTTCAATTTATGAATTACAGATTCTTTTCTTATATCTCTGGTATTTTGAACTATATCGTAGTTCGAAAGTGATTCAAATTTTATATTGTTAACGCCTACTATTTGGCATTTATCTGTGGTATTTAAGAATCGGACAAAAGTACTTTGGGCTGTTGCAATAGTGTTTGCGACATAAACGCCCGGTTTAATTTCCTGATTCGGAATCAAAATGTTATCTTCTGCTGAAGATAGTTCTATTTTGCGTACCACTTGGAATCTTGCTGGTAGAAGTGTTGAGTTATTACCAAAATTGAATGTTATTGGAACATAAATTGGGTACGCTAATTTTTTGTGGTCTAAGTATAAACCAATCTTCTGAATTTCTGTAATCTAATTTGCAATTAAAAGTTTTTTATGAAATCTAATCCTGTTATTCCATCGCATGGGATTGCGAAATCTGAATGAAGCATGTGAAATTCGTATGGAATAATATATTTATCTGTCTGCAATTCTATTGAGACTTGGCCTTTGGAGTTTATTACTCCTTCTCCTATGCCTCGAATGTCTACAGTTTTGTTTACTTGGATGTCGTGAAATACATCCGAATTTTCTTTTATTATTGAAATGTCTGCACCGGTATCAATTAAGAATGTTATTTTCTTATTTGTTTTAACATTCTTAAATGATACGAAATTATTAAGACTTAGGTTAATGGAATAGACTTTGTTTTTTAATTTTGAGCATTTGGAGGATCTTGTCCGTTTCCCTGGTCGCTTTGGGTAATTCGGACATTTGTGTTGTTGTAACCATTCTGTTGGTTATTTGTATTTTCTCTATTATTATTGTGTCCACCTCTACGGCCGCCTCTTCGGTAGCGTGAATAATTTCGGCCTCGTTGGGCTCTGTGGGCATCGTTATTGCTCCAATTCGAGTTGTTATTGTTACAATTCGAGTTGTTTCTCCAGTTACCATTATTGTTATAGCGGCGTCTGCCGCGGTCATTATGCTGGGCATAAAAAATGGTATTATTTTGGAAACCTTCTGTGGAGCCCGTCTCTACTGAAAGAGTGGTGAATCTAGCAATGGCTTCTTTAGCCGAATCAAAGTTTCCTGATTCTATTAATACCTGGACTCTTTGACTTTTGGTATGGCTTACCATAGCATTTACTGCCACTTTGGTGGTGTATTTTATTGCTTGTTCAGTTGGAAGACCATCCGAAATATATGCGCCTTTAAGGGCGTCGGTCAACTCAGTAATCTCCTTTGTGTATGAAACACAGTTATTGGGGTTTCTTTGCAGATTTTTAATTTTTGCTGTTAAAAGATCCACTGATTCCCCTTGAAGATTGTTGATAGTTTTCGTATTACTTCATCAATCGTTGTTTCAGAACTTAGGGTATTACCCGCTTGACCTTTTAATTTTGATTTTATGATTTCGATAGCTACTGCTTCGTGCGTTTCTTTTATGCTGTTAAGTACGCGAAGCGCTCCAAGGAAACCAGGTAGATTTTTAATATCACCATCGAAGTATGGTAGCAGCCTGGTGGCTGTGATTATGAATTCTACCACTGTTTGTGTCATTTTGTTGTTTTCTTTGGGAATTGTTGGCTTGTTAAGACTTATTGCTGATGGTTCTTCTTGACTTATTTCTTCATCAGCCATTAGTTGCGTTTTTTCTTCCAGTACTATTGAAGTTTCCAAATCTGATGTTTGTTTAAATTCAGTATTGTGTCTGTTAAACACAGTTATTGCTTTTTGTTTGTAATCACTGTAGAACGCACTTGCGGCTGCTTTTTGCCAAATCTTTAGTTTTCTATAGTGTTCAGTTAATACTGCTCTAATAGCTTGAAGATTCTCGGTTATTATCTTCGTGTGTTTGGTTACTGTGTTTTGGGATGTTTTCTCTATTCTGCGAGAGGCACTTACAAGATTTAGTTAATTCTTGTGCGTGTATTCTAGCTTTTCCTATTATAAGTAACCATAGTTTGTTAAGATTAATTTCTAAGATTAATTTCTATTTCTATTTTGGATTCTTGAGAACCCATTTTACTAAAAAAAAAAAGAAATTTGTCGTTTAGACCTGTTGTTAATTTAAGAAAAAAAATTTGAAAATGTGTAAGGTTTTACTATTCTATGTCTATTATTTCTACATCTGAGTCTGTTAAATCTATTGGTTCTGCACTCGATTCTGATATGTTTATCAGCGCAATTGAGTCCTTGAAAAGTTCGTGGACCCATCCGGGCACGTCTTTTCTTAAAGGAGTCTTAGCTAACAATCTACTGTAAGCTACTTTTATGGATTTTTCCATAAGATCTGCAATATTTTTTTTGAAATTTGTAGTTGTGGGCTATCCAATACCTTATTTCCTTGTATTTGTGATTTGTTTCACCTGATTGTATCAGGAAATCAAGGAAAGGTAAATATATTTGGAGCTTTTTTGTTTCTGCTTTATCTATATATTCTACACTAACTGCCTAAACCTATTAAACTGATTATGGATGTATTTAGTTCTTTACTGCTGTTGTTCCTCCATTAGGTAGAAACGCAGTGTGCCCGCTGCGTTTGAAAAACAGCATACATATGGTACCGTGAGGAATGAAACTCATCTGTACCCTAGTGCCTCCTTTGACTGGGAAATCTTCGCCCGTTATGTCAAGGTAAGCTAACCTAATTTGTACTAAGTTTATGGAGCGTTGAGGTGAGGTACTTTCCTCGCTCCTAAAAACCTCAATTAAGTCTTGGACTATGCTAGGGTGCCTGTTGTTTATTTTTTTCAAAGTACCTGTCACAATGGGTCATTTTTTTTTTTTTTTTATATATATATATACATATATATATATTTTATCTTTGTTAAAAAGGTTTTGATTTATAATTGCTTGTGTGCATATGTATTTTTAGATCTTATCTAGATCGTTAGCTTGGCTTAGAGCTCTTTTTGTTACACATTTATTGTGTAATAGGTAAGCCTTATATAATACATATGCGCACAATATTATGACAATTATTAAAAGTAGTATGTTCGTTAATCTCATATCAGCATTTGATGATTCAATTTTATTTATGACATTTGCAGTGGAGTCCACTGATTTTGTTTCGATTAACCCCATTGTGGGTATAACGGATATATCATCAAATTTACTTATGCTATTATCGAACATACGTATGGGAATTTTGTTTTTATTTATTATAAATATTCAAAAATATGAAATAAAGTTCATAAAGACAGGTTAGAAAACTTTTTTTTAGCAATTACTTTAATTTTTTTCATAAAATGTCTGAATTTGATTTCTATTTGAAATATTAAAATAAGATTGTTATGGATTCATGCGTTTTTTTTTATTTAAATTATTTGTGAAGAGAAAAAAAAAAGTAAGAGAGAAATAAAATTTATCTCAACGTGTCTTGCACAGTGAGCCAGAGACGTGGAAAAATTATAGAAAATGTGGTTGGCTCACAATTCAGGTATACATTTCATTTGTTTTATTGTTAAAAAAAAAATCTCCAACCACATTGTTAGTAAAAGCCTATCGGACAGTTAGTATGTCGCAAGTTGCAGTTTCGTGCTTCAACTTGCTATTAAGGTTATTATTACAATTATTAAGTTAAAGGCAAGTTAAGGATTGCGCATTTCTGCGGCCCCCTTGCGTTTCTTCGCTCTTTGGCGAAGTTCAGCTTTCAGTATGTCAATACGCTCTATGCAGCGTTGTCGGTCTTCCTCCGTCTTCAGAGTGGCCAGTAGGTCTACTTCCAGCCTCTTCTGCTGGAGTAGCTTTCTTACTTGGCCTCCTCTTTTTGTCTTCTTTGACTCTGTTGATTTGGTGTTGCGGGCCCGGTACTCAGCTATTGTGAGTGGGCGCGGTCCATCGTTGGGATACAACTCTAACGCTTCTTCTAGCGTCGGCACATCCCTTTGCTCGATAGGAGCAGATTCCGCAAAGGGAATATCTTCACTGTTCATTGGTGTTCCTTGTTGATTGATTGGTTGATTTTCTTTTGGTTCGCTTGATTTATAAATGGTTCCAACCGCTGCTTCTGCTTTCTTCTGGGCATTTATTCCAATTGATTTAAAAATAAAATTTTCATTTAAATAAATAAAATGTTCATGTTTTGTGTTGTGGTTAATATTTGCAGTTGTTGTTCTTCTGACATTAACGTTGATTGATGGTTTGATTTTTTGCATTTGGTTTGCAGATTGCAGTTGTTGTTTTTGTGAGCAGATAGCGGGTCCTTGTCCTGTCACGGTCGCCATGTTATATATATACCAAGACCGGGTTCCTTTGATAAAAATAGTATATCCAAGATGAACACGTCAGTGTCCATGCATAGTCGTTTTTAGAATGATTCTTTATTCCAAATTATTATTTAGCTTAAGCTAAGTTTACATATATATTCTTATGCTGCGACAGCTACAAAAGAGAGGGAGAGTGTCAGTACATACATACATATTGTTGGAGCGCTTGCATCAAAGTGCTTGGTCAGCGTTCACACGCTGGCCTGGCTCTAGCTCATGTTACGCTTGTGCATACATTGCTTATGTGAATATATGTATGTGCATATACAAATGTACATACATATATGATCATGCTTAGCTGTAGATTTATGTGAATATGTTTATGTACATACATCAATGTATATATATAAACATATTCAAGTGCACAATTATATTTTAGTGCGTATATGTTTAATTGTTTATACTTGCAACAGAGTGTTACAAGTTGAGCTCATTGTACTGAATGATTATTTGTATGAATATACTACAAAAGTGTTTCTTGACAGACTGTATGTATTCTGGCTATGATAGACTTATTCAAAAAATTTTAAGACAATATTATATAAAATAATATAACATTAAAACATTTATAATATAGAACAAATGAAAATGTATGTCAAAATAAGTATGTAACCCGATTATAGATATCGATGGCTCATCAGTCATAAGTAGATCTGATATGGTCAGCAGTAACAATAAAGACCTAGTTAAATAAGTTGCTATGGTTAGCTATTATCAATAAAGACGTATTTTGCTGACCTAACACTATGTCGAACTATGTACTGGTGAGCTCTCTAGCTTTTGTATAAAAGAAATGCATTATTCTTAGTAAGATCACATACCAATTGTAGTTACATCGGGCGTGCATCGCTGTGTCTCTGGCCCCAACTCTACCTTTGTGTTAGTTGCGACAACCTTGAGTCACTGGTTTATGTGCTAGTACCTATTTATATAAAAATAAATAAACAATTAATTAATTCAAATATTGCTAACGTCTTTCATTGAACATTTTGGTGACGCCGACATTGACGGCTCCAAGTTGAAAAAGTAACAGACTTGGTGAAACCGTCATCAAGGAGAATATTTGGTCATCTCAGGCGACCAAACTCTCAACAACAAGGAAACTGGTCAACTAGGCGACTACTTTCTTTGCACGATTTGGACACAGAACAATCTTAAGCGAGGGCACAAATTGATGAACAGTTCACATTAATCTGGGGTCCCGACTAAAAACATCGCAATTGATTAACTTGGCAATCATTGCGTAGCCAACTCGACTTAAAAAATGTAAACTTGGAAAACTAGGAGTTGGTTTTTTGCAAACGGGGTAGCAGTGCATACCCATTAAATAAAAATTGATCAACTAGGCGATCACTTTGTCAAAACCATTCAACAAGGCGACCAAATCATACAAATTATTTTATATAAAATAAAGTTTGTTCAACACTGTTGCACTCCCTTAAAAACTTTGGCGTCAGCAATCTCTGACCTAGTGCGCTCGGTCAGTAACCCAGGTAGTACGCACGAGTTTGGCATTTGTAAGCAGTTTTTTAAAAAAATATAACAAATAAAAGAAACTCAAAAAAATTGGTTTCACTGTCGTAGTGTTTATCAGTGTAAAAGAACAGGTATATTGGAAATAAAAATCAACTATTGTTAAACACTAAAGAAAAGGCGACTTCTATTTTCTTTCTTATTCTTATTTGAGCTAGACTTGACCAATTTTAGGAACGAGTCGGAGCGTTCCCTGTCGTTAACAAAATAAATAAACTCTCATCGGGTCAAGTAATAGTACAAATAAGCAAGTACATAAGAACATAAAAGAACACGTAGGAGGTTTATTAGCAGCAGACAGAAAGAGCAAAAAGGATTCTATCGCCAGGAAAACGAAGCCATCTTATTTCGAGGAGAAACTTGAGCTCCTGGAATACATGTGGGAGAACTTTGAGAAAAGTCATCAGGAGCAAATGGACAAATTAAATAACGTGCAAACAGAAGATA
This sequence comes from Drosophila tropicalis, assembly GCF_018151085.1. Taxonomy (NCBI): domain Eukaryota; kingdom Metazoa; phylum Arthropoda; class Insecta; order Diptera; family Drosophilidae; genus Drosophila; species Drosophila tropicalis. Next base: position 55,742 of record NW_027173474.1, read on the forward strand.
ACTACTTTGTAACGGTCTATTTCAGCAAAAGCGAAAGCAAGAGCGAGTCATGATCAAACCACTGATTCGCAAGCAAACTAAGCTGCTGGATTCATTGTCCAGGACATTAAGACAAATAGTGCCTGAAGAAAAATGAATTTCAAATCGGTAGTCGAAAAACTATTGAAGAAATACATTATGAGATTCATCGGCTAGCTGAAAATTCAGCCGACGCCGGATATAATATAACTACGTTTGTTTCCGCAGAAAATACAATGCTGAAATTCTGTGTGGCACCAGCAGACAATGTAGTGATTTTTGTAGTGATACAATCACCGCCTGTAGTGCAATCGATACAATCATTGCAACCTCCCGAAATTCCCATTCCAAAATTTGATGTGGATTATCTGAAATGGCAACAATTTCATGACATCTATAAAAAGGTGGTTCATGAGTCAAGTGTATCCACAATAGAGAAAATGTGGTACTTAAAATCAAACCTTTCTGGAGAAGCAGAGAGATTGATACGGCACCTGGAATTAACAGAAGCCAATTACAACACTGCTTGGTCAGTGTTGCAGGAACGATTTAAAAATAAATGAGTGCCAGTAACAGCCATACTTACAAAGCTATTTGATCACCCAAATGTGGGAAAAGACGCAGCTTTTATAAAGAATTTGCATGATAACATTTTTGAATCATTGCAAGCCTTAAAAAATGAAGGCGTTAATATGGAATCATCAGATGCTGTCATAATTATTCATATGACAAGAAAATTGGATAGATTCAACCACGCACTATATGAGCAATCTCTTTCCAACACGAGGGATCTGCAGGAAGTAAGGGATTTCCAATCATTCTTGGAACAGCGCTTCCTAACATTAGAGGCGATTGGGAAAATCACAGCATTGGAAAACTAAACCCAAGGAAGACATGCGCAACAGCATCTGGGACAAACAGTACATTGTGTGCTTTCTGCAAAAAGGCAACGCACAAACTCTTTCAATGTGAAAAGTTTAAATTGAAATCTGCAGCGGCTTAATTGGGTGCAGAGATACAAATTGTATGTCCATTGCTTCAAGCCGGACCTCATTGCAAAAAATTGCTCTTGGAGGGGATGCTTTAAATGCGATAAAACATTACACAATGTTGCATTTAGAAACAGGCAACCATGCTGCTACCTCTGCTTCTGCGTATGGAATTAGCAGAAAATACACCCTGTTGGCAAACGGCCAAGGTAGTGGTAAAAGGGATCAATGAAAGGAGTGAAGAATTTCAAGCACTCCTGGCTAGCAGCTCACAAGTAAATCTCGTCTCAGAGAGACTGGTAAAGAAGTTATCGTTAAAAATTGACGAGACTCATATGCACATAAATGGAGTGGGTGGTCAACCACAGAAGAGCAAGGCGCGAGTAAGCTTGGTTGTAAGGTCAAGATACAACAAGTTCGCAATGCTAGTTGAAGAATTTGTATTGCCACACATAATAGGTGACCAACCCACAGAACAATTACCGCAGAAAGTCACATTACCAGACAACATTCAATTAGCGGACCCAACATTTAATAAACCAGGAAAAATTTATATGCTGTTAGGAGCTGATGATCACTATGCTATACTGCTACCAAAAAGAAGACGGAGCAGTCGAAACCGTCCAACATTACAAAATTCAGAGTTTGGCTGGTTTGTTGCTGGCAGAATTAATATGGCAACGTCAGTCGCATTCACATGTTTGGTAGGCATTACGAATCCAGAGGAATCTCTAGAAAGATTCTGGCAGATAGACACACTAGAGCCAATGAAAAAGTACAGCAGTCCGGAGGAAGCGTATTGTGAAAAATTCTTCATCGATAACCTGCACACGGCGACGGACAATCGACTAATTGTAAAGCTTCCATTTGCTGAAGAGGCTTCATCTTTTGGAGAATCTCGGGAAGTAGCCATAAGAAGATTCATGTAGTTAGAGCGGGGAATGAGCCCTGACATAAAAAAAGGAGTACGTCAGAATATGAACAGCTTGGACATATGAAGCAGGTTAAGGCAGAACAAATTCCCAAGTCAAGTTTGGACAAACCCTGCCGATCAATTCAATCAGATGATTGTGAAGAGAGGATCCATGTGACTTATGGAACCACATCAGCCCCATATTTAGCACGAAGTGTATTTGGCACCGAAAAACATGGAAAAATTGTCGTCTGGAGCATTTGCATTAAAAAATGACTTTGTCTCACAGGAGCAGACAGTTTACCAGAATAAGACAAGAGCTTCTAGAAATCCTGAGGCCTAAGGGTTTCAACTTACGAAAATGGTGTTCAAATAGCAGTCAAATTCTAAAGGAAATTCCAAAGGAAGATACGATTGCTGACATCAATCTCGGTGACACACTGGAACAAACAAGTGTGAAAACATTGGGAATCATATGGGCACCCAAAAAAGATCAATTATGTGGAAGTACTCAAAAGCATACAAAAGGAATAACCAGATGAGTGGTGCTACTGAAGTCAAATCTTCGATCCTCTAGGGCTGTTCGCACCGGTAGCGTTAAGAGCGAAAATGTTTCTTCAACATGTTGCTACCGAACGAATTGAGATGGATGATGACCTGTCGCCGTATTTGGAGAAGCAATGGGAAGCCTACAGAGAGGATGTACAGGCATTAAACCACAAGAAATTTCCAAGGCATATTTTTGATGACAAGGTCTCCAGTATCAAATCCAAGGCAATGGCGTCATGTGTCATCAGCGCTCAACGCAGCTGTTGTTCTGTCTCGAGGTGTCGAGGACCAAGCACGAAGAAAAAACATCAAGCAAATTTAAGAAACAGGTTTTGCATATGAATTACGACACTTAACGAACCGCTGGATCGCAAAAGCACGGTGGCAACATTGCCACTAATTCTAGATTAACATTCAATCATACGAGTAGCAACTCGGCTACAAGAAGCACCAGTTTCAACGGATACAAGGAATCCATATCTCTTGATCCGGTTGTAAAAATGATACTACAGAAACTTCATGAAGAGAATCTTCATTGTGGACATGAGGCACTAAGCGGGATAGCTCGGCAACAGTACCACATCATTAAGGTAAAACCAATGATCCGAAGTGTCATCCAGGGCTGCGTAGCATGCACCAAGTACCGGCCTCAGTTCCTTAAACAAGTCATGGGCGACTAACCTGAGCATCTCAGAATAGACCCTTTCTCAACGCCGGAATAGACTATTGTGGACCATTCTGGATCCATCATAAAGTTCGAGGAAAACGTCCCGACAAAGCTTACATTGGGCGCAGAGGAAGGTGCAAGACATTATACTGCGATAATGCAACAAACTTTGTTGGAGCTAACAATCAACTAAAGGAGCTGACCGATACAATACACTCAGAAAAGGCAGCAGGTACTATCAAGGAATTTTGCAACAGGCTGTTATATATATACCAAGACCGGGTTCCTTTGATAAAAAATAGTATATCCAAGATGAACACGTCAGTGTCCATGCATAGTCGTTTTTAGAATGATTCTTTATTCCAAATTATTATTTTGCTTAAGCTAAGTTTACATAGATATTCTTATGCTGCGACTTATGCGACAGCTACAAAAGAGAGGGAGAGTGTCAGTACATACATACATATTGTTGGAGCGCTTGCATCAAAGTGCTTGGTCAGCGTTCACACGCTGGCCTGGCTCTAGCTCATGTTACGCTTGTGTATACATTGCTTATGTGAATATATGTATGTGCATATACAAATGTACATACATATATGATCATGCTTAGCTGTAGATTTATGTGAATATGTTTATGTACATACATCAATGTATATATATAAACATATTCAAGTGCACAATTATATTTTAGTGCGTATATGTTTAATTGTTTATACTTGCAACAGAGTGTTACAAGTTGAGCTCATTGTACTGAATGATTATTTGCATGAATATACTACACCTCCCCTTTTTAGAGAATAACGTAATATTATGGAGTTATTAATAATCATATTAATTAATTATAATTAATGGTAAAATAAGGGTAAGGTAAATGTGTATATTAGGAAAAAAAAAAAATTTTTTTTTTTTTGTGTTTTAGATTGTGTCTGCTTAGACAAATTTTCTTTCTCTCTTTTCTTTTCGAAATCATATGAATATATTTTTGATAATAGATGAATCCATAAAAAAATTTATAAACATATATATATATTTTTTTTTTTTAATTAACTTTTGATATTATATATTTATTTTATTATTTTTTTTTTAATCTATCTTTATGTACTTTTTGTATCCTACCTTTATTGTTTCTAATTTTTATATTGTTATTTTTACCTATTTCTACAACATCGAAGGGTCCTAAATACACTGAATCAAGCTTATGACCAGTTTCGTTTTTTAAGAAAACCTTGTCTCCTATTTCTATTTTAAAATCCGATACTTTTTTATCATTTATTTCTTTTTGCTTAATTTTATTGTTTTCTAAAATTATTCTAGCTCTTTTATACGCGTTTTCTAATCTAAACTTAACTTCCTTAGAATAGTCTTCTATATTATATATTGGATCTATAGTATTAACGCTATTAAATTGAATTGGTAGGTTACTTTGTCTACCAAATACAAGTTCATATGGACAATAATTGTGTGTTACTGATGGTGTTGTGTTAAAACAATACACGAAATACTGTAACCATATGTCCCAATCAGTTTTATCTACTGAAATATATGAACGAATGTACTCGTTGAAGGTCCTATGACTTCTTTCAACGGTACCTAATGTCTGGTGATGGTGTGCTGTAGATGTTATGTTATCTATTTTCAAATATTTGCACAGCTCAGTAATAATGGAATTTTTATATTCTGTTCCCATGTCCGTAATGAACGTCTTCATTGGACCGTACTTCAGAATAAAAGATTCGAATATGGCTTTTGCTACAGTTGTTGCACTTTTGTTTGCAACAGGAACTGCTACTAAATACTTTGTCAGGTCACATATTAATGTGATTGCGTATTCATTCCCATTTTCCGAATGTGGTAGTGGACCGATCGTGTCTACTATCACTCTGTCAAAAGCATATAGTGGTGTTTCGGTTATAATCATAGGTGATCTTGTATGTTTTGTCGTTTTCGACGTCAGGCATTTTTGACATTTATTAATGTACTTTTTTACACATTTAGTCATGTTTTTCCAATAATATCGTCTCTTTATTTTTGTAATTGTTTTATTTATGCCTGTATGACCTCCTTGAATGGGATCGTCATGGAATGTAGACAATATAGCTTCTTTTTCTTTCTTATTATTTACTTGGGTCACCGGCTTGAGTAGCGCTACTCTTAAAAATTGTAAAATTCTATTGCCCATATTTTTGAAAGATTCTATTGAAATAGTTTCAAAGATCTTTTCGCTCGGTGCCACTTTGACTTTGGTGATACTAAGTATACCGGCTTCTTTTTCGAGCCTTTGAAAAAACTGACCTAAGTCGAGAATTCCATTGGTATACATATCGCAAATGTCAATTCTTGCTATAACTTTCTTGCCATGTTTGAATGTGGTCGAGGAATCAGTTATTCGCAAGGTCACTACTTTTCGTACTTCGTCATTTACAATAACGTCATATACGTTGGGCTCGGAAGCTTTTTCAAGATTTTGCCTTGGCAATAGTTCTTGTTTATTTTCTGCGCAGAAATTGTTTTGTCTACTTTGGTACCTGGTAGTGACTTTCAGGATTTTTTTGTTCATGTCAATTAGATCGGATATTGTTATCCTTGATAGGGCGTCTGCCACAAAGTTATCTTTACCTCTCAAATACTCTACTGTAAAGTCGTACTCTTCCAATTCTAGCCGCATGCGTGTCAGTTTTGAACTCGGGTTGACCATGGAGAACAAATATGTTAATGGTCTATGGTCTGTTCGCACTGTGAAATGTTTTCCATATATATATGGTCGAAAATATGTTATTGCCCAGTGTATTGCTGCTAGCTCTTGTTCTGTAGTACTCTTGTTGCTTTCACCTTTAGTGAATGCTCTTGATGCATATGAAACTGGAAGCTGGAGTCCATTATAGTTTTGTGTTAAAACTGCTCCACATGCTTGTTTGCTTGCATCTGTGATTATGCAAAATTCTTTGCTAAAATCCGGGTACTGCAATAGATTAGGTTGAACGAGCTTTTCTTTTAAGTATTGGAATGCATTTTCGCATTCTGCTGTCCATTCGAATGGAACATTCTTTTTACATAATCTTGTTATGTGCCGGGAATATTCGGCGAAATTTTTTATGAAACGTCTATAGTAATTGCAAAATGCAACGAAACGTCTAGCACTATCTGCATCATGTGGGACTGGATAATTCTTGATGACGTCAAATTTTGTGTCGTCTGGCAAGATTCCTTTATCTGTGCATTTGTGACCTAGGAATGTCACCTCATGCATAAAGAATGAACATTTTTCTGGATGCAGTTTTAGATTATTTTTTCTGCAGAGTTTAAAAACATCTACTAAATTTTTAATCATATGTTGTTCAGAACAACCAATAACGATTAAATCATCCATATAGAGGAAAGCTTGACTTGGCTCAAGCCCCGAGAATGCTATTGTCATCATTCTCTGAAATGAATTAGGTGCTATTTTTAGACCGAAAGGTAATCGTGTAAAACGATATGAGCCATTGCTTGTTGAAAAAGACGTTATATCTCTTGATTTTTCTTCTAGTTCAATTTGATGAAAACCTGACATTAAGTCAAGGCAAGAAAAATATTTTGCTCTTCCCAATTGATCAAGAATATCATCAATTCTGGGGAGCGGAAACTTATCTGACAGCAATTTTTTGTTTATTTGACGATAGTCAATTACTAATCGCCAGTTTTTTTCTTTAGATCCCGAAAGTGTTTTCTTTGGGACTAGCAAGAGTGGGCTATTATAAGGCGAAACAGATGGTTCAACAATACCCTGTTCGATTAACTTTCCAACTTGTCGCTGGATCTCGTTTATTTGGCTATGCGGACTCCGGTAATTTTTCACATATACCGGTTCATCATCCTTAAGTCTTAATTTTTGTTTATAAAAATTATTTGTTGTGATCGGTTCGGTGTCAAGTCCGAACACATCACTATACTCAGTGCATAACTTTTCGAGTTTGTCTTTGAATAGTATTGGGAAATTTTTCTTCAATTTATGAATTACAGATTCTTTTCTTATATCTCTGGTATTTTGAACTATATCGTAGTTCGAAAGTGATTCAAATTTTATATTGTTAACGCCTACTATTTGGCATTTATCTGTGGTATTTAAGAATCGGACAAAAGTACTTTGGGCTGTTGCAATAGTGTTTGCGACATAAACGCCCGGTTTAATTTCCTGATTCGGAATCAAAATGTTATCTTCTGCTGAAGATAGTTCTATTTTGCGTACCACTTGGGATCTTGCTGGTAGAAGTGTTGAGTTGTTACCAGAATTGAATGTTATTGGAACATAAATTGGGTACGTTAATTTTTGTGGTCTAAGTATAAACCAATCTTCTGAATTGCTGTAATCTAATTTGCAATTAAAAGTTTTTATGAAATCTAATCCTATTATTCCATCGCATGGGATTGCGAAATCTGAATGAAGCATGTGAAATTCGTATGGAATAATATATTTATCTGTCTGCAATTCTATTGAGACTAGGCCTTTGGAGTTTATTACTCCTTCTCCTATGCCTCGAATGTCTACAGTTTTGTTTACTTGGATGTCGTGAAATACATCCGAATTTTCTTTTATTATTGAAATGTCTGCACCGGTATCAATTAAGAATGTTATTTTCTTATTTGTTTTAACATTCTTAAATGATACGAAATTATTAAGACTTAGGTTAATGGAATAGACTTTATTTTTTAATTTTGAGCATTTGGAGGATCTTGTCCGTTTCCCTGGTCGCTTTGGGTAATTCGGACATTTGTGTTGTTGTAACCATTCTGTTGGTTATTTGTATTTTGTCTATTATTATTGTGTCCACCTCCACGGCCGCCTCTTCGGTAGCGTGAATAATTTCGGCCTCGTTGGGCTCTGTGGGCATCGTTATTGCTCCAATTCGAGTTGTTATTGTTCCAATTCGAGTTGTTTCTCCAGTTACCATTATTGTTATAGCGGCGTCTGCCGCGGTCATTATGCTGGGCATAAAAAATGGTATTATTTTGGAAACCTTCTGTGGAGCCCGTCTCTACTGAAAGAGTAGTGAATCTAGCAATGGCTTCTTTAGCCGAATCAAAGTTTTCTGATTCCATTAATAGCTGGACTCTTTGACTTTTGGTATGGCTTACCATAGCATTTACTGCCACTTTGGTGGTGTATTTTATTGCTTGTTCAGTTGGAAGACCATCCGAAATATATGCGCCTTTAAGGGCGTCGGTCAACTCAGTAATCTCCTTTGTGTATGAAACACAGTTATTGGGGTTTCTTTGCAGATTTTTAATTTTTGCTGTTAAAAGATCCACTGATTCCCCCTTGAAGATTGTTGATAGTTTTCGTATTACTTCATCAATCGTTGTTTCAGAACTTAGGGTATTACCCGCTTGACCTTTTAATTTTGATTTTATGATTTCGATAGCTACTGCTTCGTGCGTTTCTTTTATGCTGTTAAGTACGCGAAGCGCTCCAAGGAAACCAGGTAGATTTTTAATATCACCATCGAAGTATGGTAGCAGCCTGGTGGCTGTGTTTATGAATTCTACCACTGTTTGTGTCATTTTGTTGTTTTCTTTGGGAATTATTGGCTTGTTAAGACTTATTGCTGATGGTTCTTCTTGACTTATTTCTTCATCAGCCATTAGTTGCGGTTTTTCTTCCAGTACTATTGAAGTTTCCAAATCTGATGTTTGTTTAAATTCAATATTGTGTCTGTTAAACACAGTTATTGCTTTTTGTTTGTAATCACTGTAGAACGCACTTGCGGCTGCTTTTTGCCATATCTTTAGTTTGCTATAGTGTTCAGTTAATACTGCTCTAATAGCTTGAAGATTCTCGGTTATTATCTTCGTGTGTTTGGTTACTGTGTCTTGGGATGTTTCTCTATTCTGCGAGAGGCACTTACAAGATTTAGTTAATTCTTGTGCGTGTATTCTAGCTTTTCCTATTATATCATCCCAAGTAACCATAGTTTGTTAAGATTAATTTCTAAGATTAATTTCTATTTCTATTTTGGATTCTTGAGAACCCATTTTACTAAAAAAAAAGAAATTTGTCGTTTAGACCTGTTGTTAATTTAAGAAAAAAAAAAAAAAATTGAAAATGTGTAAGGTTTTACTATTCTATGTCTATTATTTCTACATCTGAGTCTGTTAAATCTATTGGTTCTGCACTCGATTCTGATATGTTTATCAGCGCAATTGAGTCCTTGAAAAGTTCGTGGACCCATCCGGGCACGTCTTTTCTTAAAGGAGTCTTAGCTAACAATCTACTGTAAGCTACTTTTATGGATTTTTCCATAAGATCTACAATATTTTTTTGAAATTTGTAGTTGTGGGCTATCCAATACCTTATTTCCTTGTATTTGTGATTTGTTTCACCTGATTGTATCAGGAAATCAAGGAAAGGTAAATATTTTTGGAGCTGTTTTGTTTCTGCTTTATCCATATTCTACACTAACTGCCTAAACCTATTAAACTGATTATGGATGTATTTAGTTCTTTACTGCTGTTGTTCCTCCATTAGGTAGAAACGCAGTGTGCCCGCTGCGTTTGAAAAACAGCATACATATGGTACCGTGAGAATGAAACTCATCTGTACCCTAGTGCCTCCTTTGACTGGGAAATCTTCGCCCGTTATGTCAAGGTAAGCTAACCTAATTTGTACTAAGTTTATGGAGCGTTGAGGTGAGGTACTTCCCTCGCTCCTAAAAACCTCAATTAAGTCTTGGACTATGCTAGGGTGCCTGTTGTTTATTTTTTCAAAGTACCTGTCACAATGGGTCATTTTTTTTTTTTTTTTTTTTTTTTTTTTTTTTATATATATATATATATTTTATCTTTTGTTAAAAAGGTTTTGATTTATAATTGCTTGTGTGCATATGTATTTTTAGATCTTATCTAGATCGTTAGCTTGGCTTAGAGCTCTTTTTGTTACACATTTATTGTGTAATAGGTAAGCCTTATATAATACATATGCGCACAATATTATGACAATTATTAAAAGTAGTATGTTCGTTAATCTCATATCAGCATTTGATGATTCAATTTTATTTATGACATTTGCAGTGGAGTCCACTGATTTTGTTTCGATTAACCCCATTGTGGGTATAACGGATATATCATCAAATTTACTTATACTATTATCGAACATACGTATGGGATTTTTGTTTTTATTTTTTATAAGTATTCAAAAATATGAAATAAAGTTCATAAAGACAGGTTAAAAACTTGTTTTTTAGCAATTACTTTAATTTTTTTTCATAAAATGTCTGAATTTGATTTCTATTTGAAATATTAAAATAAGATTGTTATGGATTCATGCGTATTTTTTTTTTATTTTAATTATTTGTGAAGAGAAAAAAAAAAGTAAGAGAGAAATAAAATTTATCTCAACTGTGTCTTGCACAGCGAGCCAGAGACGTGGAAAAATTATAGAAAATGTGGTTGGCTCACAATTCAGGTATACATTTCATTTTCATTTATTGTTAAAAAAAAATCTCCAACCACATTGTTAGTAAAAGCCTATCGGACAGTTAGTAAGTCGCAAGTTGCACTTTCGTGCTTCAACTTGCTATTAAGGTTATTATGACTATTATTAAATTAAAGGCAAGTTAAGGCTTGCGCATTTCTGCGGCCCCTTGCGTTTCTTCGCTCTTTGGCGAAGTTCAGCTTTCAGTATGTCAATACGCTCTATGCAGCGTTGTCGGTCTTCCTGCGTCTTCAGAGTGGCCAGTAGGTCTACTTCCAGCCTCTTCTGCTGGAGTAGCTTTCTTACTTGGCCTCCTCTTTTTGTCTTCTTTGACTCCGTTGATTTGGTGTTGCGGGCCCGGTACTCAGCTATTGTGAGTGGGCGCGGTCCATCGTTGGGATACAACTCTAACGCTTCTTCTAGCGTCGGCGCATCCCTTTGCTCGATAGGAGCAGATTCCGCAAAGGGAATATCTTCACTGTTCATTGGTGTTCCTTGTTGATTGATTGGTTGATTTTCTTTTGGTTCGCTTGATTTATAAATGGTTCCAACCGCTGCTTCTGCTTTCTTCTGGGCATTTATTCCAATTGATTTAAAATAAAATTTTCATTTAAATAAATAAAATGTTCATGTTTTGTGTTGTGGTTAATATTTGCAGTTGTTGTTCTTCTGACATTAACGTTGATTGATGGTTTGATTTTTGCATTTGGTCTGCAGATTGCAGTTGTTGTTTTTGTTAGCAGATAGCGGGTCCTTATTATGTCACGGTCGCCATGTTATATATATACCAAGACCGGGTTCCTTTGATAAAAAATAGTATATCCAAGATGAACACGTCAGTGTCCATGCATAGTCGTTTTTAGAATGATTCTTTATTCCAAATTATTATTTTGCTTAAGCTAAGTTTACATACATATTCTTATGCTGCGACTTATGCGACAGCTACAAAAGAGAGGGAGAGTGTCAGTACATACATACATATTGTTGGAGCGCTTGCATCAAAGTGCTTGGTCAGCGTTCACACGCTGGCCTGGCTCTAGCTCATGTTACGCTTGTGCATACATTGCTTATGTGAATATATGTATGTGCATATACAAATGTACATACATATATGATCATGCTTAGCTGTAGATTTATGTGAATATGTTTATGTACATACATCAATGTATATATATAAACATATTCAAGTGCACAATTATATTTTAGTGCGTATATGTTTAATTGTTTATACTTGCAACAGAGTGTTACAAGTTGAGCTCATTGTACTGAATGATTATTTGCATGAATATACTACTCTATTAATCGGAGAACCATTAGTTGCCCAAACCAGATGCACAGCCAGTAATACAACGATCGATTCAGAACAATGGAATATAGTGCAAACGACTCTAAGCATACATACAAACTTGAACTAAATTGGGCCGACCTGAAGAGATTTTCAGACTTGAAAGTAGTAAAAGTTGGAGAACTATGCGGTTAATGAAGGTT
>NW_027173475.1:0-1119 GCF_018151085.1 Drosophila tropicalis
TATGGCTACTTCCTGAGATTACGAAAGATGAAACCCTCTTCAGCAAATGGAATTAGTCGATTGTCCGTCGCCGGGTGCAGGTTATGGAGGAACAATTTTTTACAATACTTTTTCTCCGGACTCCTGTACTTTTTCATTGGTTTAGTGTGCTCTGAAAGCTAGAACCTTTCTAGAAATTCCTCTGGATTGGTAGTGCCTACCATACATGTGATTTAAGCTGACGTTGACTTATTAATTCTGCCAGCAACAATCCATCCAAACTCTGAAATTTGTAATGCTGGATGGTCCTGATTGACCCATCTACTTTCTGGTAGCAGTATATCATAGGGATCATCAGCTCCCAACAGCATATAAATTTTCCGGGTTTATCAAATGTTGGGTCCGCTAATTGAATGTTGTCTGGTAATGGACTTATTTGTTCTGTGGGTTGGTCACCTATTATGTGTAGTGGGAATTATATGTAGCTGAGGTAAAAACTTGGTTACCTGTTTCTAAATGCAACATTGTGTTATGTTTTTTATCGCATTTATAGCATCCCTTCCAAGAGCAATTTTTTTGCCAAATGGTCCGTCTTGAAGCAATTGACACATAATTTGTGTCTCTGCACTCCAATTAATCCGCTCTGCAGCGGATTTGATTTTAAATTTTTAACATTGGAAGAGTTTGTAAAGCTTTGCCTTTTCGCAGAAAGTACACAATGCATTGTTTGTCCCAGATGCTGTTGCGCATGTCTTCCTTGGATTTAGAGTTTCAATGCTATGATTTTCGCTCTTTGGTTTCCCAATAGCCTTCTAATGTTAGGAAGCGCTGTTCCAAGAATGATAGGAAACACTTTACATATCTTGCAGATCCCTTGTGGTGGAAATAGATTGCTCACATATAGTGCGTGGTTGAATCTTAGATCCAATTTTCGTGTCATATAAAAACATTATGACAGCATTCCTTTATGATTCCATATTAACGCCTACATTTTTTAAGGCTTGCAATGATGACAAACACATTTCCCACATTTAGTGATCTAAATGTTTTGTCAAGTAATGGTTGTTACTATAACTCGTTTGTTATTGAATCGTTCCTGCAACACTGACCAAGCAGTGTTGTAATTGGCTTCTGTTAATT
>NW_027173476.1:0-1683 GCF_018151085.1 Drosophila tropicalis
AGTGAGTGGATGTACTCGTGCTGGTAAATGTTTACTATTACTACTCGATTTTAGTGTTGAAAAGTGGAAAAATCAGTAAAAGCTAGATTTCGTGTTTCAGTGTTGTCAACGCTATTTTTATTTGGCGCTGTTTGACTGCCCTGGTAGCCAAATATTTTAATCTAAACTCAAAAGTCGAGGAATATTCGGCTGCTCTCGTAGCCGAATATTGTATTCTAAATTATATTTGTTCTATAAACTCAAGAAATATTGTAAACTCAACAATATTTTCGTTTGTTGAGAATAGTGCGAACAAAAGATTCAAAAAGCCCGCGTATTCGATTATCCAAAATTCGGCATTTGGCAACACCATCTCAAAATTGAACAGCTTTTTTTAGCCGGAAAAAGCTACTTTTAGCTATAGTCCCGCTAAAAATATTAATTTTCTTTTTGTTAATTACTCAAAAACTACGAAATAAATCGCCAAGGCGCACCTGAGGTCGTGCAATTTTTCTCTTTCGTTTGATACCAAAATTATGTAGTTTAAGCGCGTTTTGGGCCCGAGTAGTAATAGTAAACATTTACCTAAAAGACTTATGTTCTAAATCTTCAATAAACTTACGAAGGTTTCCTCCAAAGGAAGTATGGTATAGCCGTCGTAGTAACTCTTCATAAGGCGTTTGCACCTTATATTCGATGATGAGGGCGGCCCGCAACTCGCTCCAATTGTTGGCGTGCGCTAGTTGTGATATCCGTTGTGCATCTCCAGTGAGCTGCATCTCTATAGTACCATACATCAAGCTATGTTGACGGATGTCCCTCGTCGGGTAGAGTTGTAGAATGTAGTCAACTCTCCGTATGAACGTGCTCAGGGTCAAAGAGTTACCATCGAAATTGGGCAACTTTCTAAGCATGGTAAGTGCCTGGTTCAGATGTGTTTCTGATAGTTCCAGTGTCATCTTTAATTAGAATATATTTAGAACTTCAAGATTCGATGTCGCGCTTTTGACTGCACGAAAGGTTCTTTTGCGGATAAAACGAAAAAAAAAAAATTTTCGAGGGCTTTGGGCTTTAGTTGCTTACAGCTCCTTTACTTGTTTTTACAAGACAAAAAGTCTTGATCATGGGCCAACCTTAGATTTGATATCTGTAGCGGTGGCTTGACACAAGTTTCGCACAATTTATTTAATGATACAAAAAAGTTTTGCTTATTACGCAACCTTAGATTCGATATCCGTAACGGTCACTTATACACAAAGTTTTGCACGCACTAAGTTATTTCGTTTTATACTACCGACTGCGCCAGTTATAAATCCGATTCTTTCATTGATTAAAAAAAATTTGGATTGGTGAGACTCAAAAACGATCTTTATTGAAACAAAGCGTCTTAAGAACTAACTTATGATTATTCATACAGATATGATTAAAGTTCGATTAAAAAGCTTTTGATATTAGTATTGGGAGCTTTTTATCTGGTGACAAAGGATCTGGATTTTGATTGGCTTATTGATTTTTGCTAACTAAGCGTTCTCACGCTTGGAAGATTTTTGGGGACATTTGTTTATAGGATTTTTGTTTAGTCTCGGTTGCAGTAAACATCCGCTGTTTTCTAGACTAAAGGGGGATCAAGTTATGTGGGTGATTGGAGTGGGAAATTGAGTGGTGTGAGTGGATGGAGTGGCGGATATATTACTATATATATAT
>NW_027173477.1:0-4620 GCF_018151085.1 Drosophila tropicalis
CCTTCTTTTTCACCCGTGCTGTTCTATTACTACTCTTGCTTGTTTCTTTAGTAACTTTACGCTTTGATGGTCACTTACGCCAGTGACCTCAAACCTCTTCAAACCCCCCTACCCTTGCTCTGCCTACTGTATATCCTTACGGTGAAAACATACGATACGTCTTATGCTTTGGCACGCGTCACGATCGCCGTCCCTCTCTTTCACTTTTGATTTTTTTAAGGCCCCTAGTGTCGGCATGCATCGTGGCGCTGTCGAGAAGGTGCCTTCTCCGCGACGCGTCGACGCTGCAGCCCCACCAAGACGTTAGCCAGAAAGAAAGAGACGCTGATCGTGCATTGACTACTCGAAACAAAAGAACTGCAGTTAGCTTTGATGTTTGAATCTTTTATGTGCCCTCCATGGACGTATCAAAACAGGAACATCAAGAAAGGGGCCCTACAGGGGTGTAGTTGGATGAAAAAGTAATGTGATTCGCCACAAAATTGAGAATCATATGGGCACCCAAAGAACATCAAATATGTGCAAAGGCTCAAAAGGCATACAAAAAGACCAACGGAATTGGTGAGTGTTTATCTGGAAGTCCAGAATTTTTCGATCGTCTAGGCCTGTACCCACCAGTAGTGGTCAGAGCCGAAATGTTTCTTCAACATGTTGCTACCAAACGAATTGAGATGGATGGTTACCCGTGTTCGAATTTAGCGCCAGCATTTTATATCAAAGTGGCAATCCTGGCATCCCTAGTATAATTAAGGAGATCTAGCCGAAAAGATTAACAGAGAAAAAGAGTTGGCTTCTGTTCTTGGCACTGTTACAGATGTGTAGTTAAGTTCTAATAAAGTTACATATGTATATTCGCAAATAAGTGTATTGACCTTTCACCTTTATACATAGCTGCGCGACCAATATCGCGGGGTCTCTCAGAATCATATTTTCCCGTAACCTGCCGCCGTATTGGAGAACCGAAGGACGGTAGAAAGGCATTAAACAACATATGGAAATTCCGAGGCATTTTTTTGATGGTAAGGTCCCCACTACAAAAGGAACTGCATACATTTGTTGATGCATCAAAAAAAAAGGCGTTTGGAGCGGCAGTTTATATTTGATGAACCTATAAAAATGGCCAAATTTCGGTCAGATTGTTGTGAGCAAAGTCAGAAAGTTGCCTCCTCTTGAAAAACAGACACTGCCCCGGCCGGAACAATGTGCGGCTGTGCTTCGGAGCTGATCTTTACGGATAGAGTTCGACATGATTTCCACTGATGCTGGAATGCCTCATCAGTGGCAGACTGAGCGAGGCAATCAACGCATGGGTTGGCCTGTCCGCCAATCAGTACGGATTTCGCAAGGCAAGCTCCGCCAATAGACCGGTCAGCAGAGTAGTGAGTACAGCGGTCGATGCTATTAAGGCTCTCGATGAAAAGGAGGTGCGAAGGAATACTTCCTGGTGATCACCCTGGATGTGAAGAATGCCTTCAACTCGGCGGATTGGGGGCTGCATTCTTGATGCTGCCAGAAGCTTCCGGATTCCATCGTACCTGTACGAGGTGATATGGAGCTTCTTTTCGGGGAGAAAGCTGGTGTACGCTGCGTCGACTGGATCCGTTGAACGGCAGGTGTCTGCAGGAGTGCCTCTGGCCTCTGTTCTAGGTCCCATTCTGTGGAACATCATGTAAGAGGGCATCCTTCCACTAGACATGCCGAGTAGGTGTCAGCTTGTCGGCTACGCGGACGATGTTGCGGTCGTAGTGGTGGGCAAGGAACTGAAGGATGTAGAGTCAACGGCAAATACAGTCATTGCATCCATCACGACCTGGCTGCGCTCGGAGGGCCTACCACTAGCGGCGCACATGACAGGCGGTGCTCATCAGCAGCTGGAAGTTAATGGAAACGGCCGCCGTTACAATCGACGGTATCGAGCTAAATCGGCTGAAGCAATTGGTTACCTAGGAGTGTGGCTCGAGACGAGATTGTGTTTCCGAGAACACCTAGCGGCGGTACCTTGGAAGACAGTGGAATCGGGTAGAGCACTCGCCAGGATCATGCTCAACACAAGAGGGCTTAAACAGGAGCGGAGAATGTTGCTGATGAGCGTGGTCAAATCACAAATATTGTGCGCAGCCCAGATATGGGCGCCGGCCATGGAAGTCGAAAGCTACCGTCGCCTCATCTGTCCGACTTACCGACTCTGTGCTCTCAGAGTCTGTAGCACCTTTAGGACTGTTTCGGAGGATGCAGCCTTAGTAGTCGCTGGCATAGTGCCCTTCGACATCTTGGCAGCCAGTTCGGGTCACTGCAGAGGCCACCAGCAGGGGCATTATGAAGAGTCTCGCCAAAGCAGACGCTAGAAGGCTCAGTTTGAGGAAATGACAGGACCGATGGGACACTGCACCAAACGGCAGATGGACGCATCGCCTCATCCCTAATATTGAGGCTTGGGTCGGCAGAATGCACGGGCAGGTGAGCTTCTACCTCACGCAGGTGCTGAGCGCACACGGCTGCTTCCGCCAATACCTAAATAGATTTGGCCATGAACACTTCTCAACGTGTCCTGCGTGTCCTGAAGGAGCAACTGAGGACGCCCAGAACGTCGTATTCTTGCTTTCAAATGCAATTAAACAGTCCAAAGAAGCAAATGTTGAAATGAGTTCGAGTCCGACCAGAAATGTTGAGGACTTAATAACGGAAATTTTTTGTCGTTCTGTTTTGTGGGACCAAAAATGTAAAAAATTACCACAGTCGGCTGGTGTTTGAAAAGAATTGGAAAGAGATTGAGAAAAAGTTTCCAAGTACAAAGTAAGTTTTGCTTTTATTATACAACCAACGGTACTTTTCCAAAGCTGTTGCTTTGATCTTTCATTCGGTATATTATTTTTCGCTAAATTCTTAAAAATAACTGTTTAGCAAGAAAAACAAAACAAATTTTTAATGTGTCTTATCATTGTGTTAAGCACTGTATTTGTGATTTTTAATATCAAAACCTATTTGTACACATAAAACTGCAAAAGGCATCTATAACTTGTTGGGTGAAATAACTCTTCACTTCCATTATTTTCATTGCTTGTGTGTGTGTCTTGATTGACATTGGGACTTCACTCAAGGTCGATAATTGCATTATGCACAATTCAAATTGCCTTTACAATAATGTCGACGACAACTGGATCGGTTTCAATTGGCTTCCAGAGAAAACGCCATTTGGAAGTCATACCTCCAAAAACACATTCAATGCAACTGCGAGCTCGGGAGAGTCGCTTGTTGAAAATACTCTCTTTCAGCATTAATAGTGCGGCTTGAGTATGGCCTTGACAGAGTTTCCAATAGCGGATATGCTTCATCGCCTACAAAAACGTAGGGCATTTTAATACTTGATCCTGGCAAATTAGTATCTGGAGGCATAAATTGTCGAGATAAAACTGTGATGCATTAAAAGTGCCAACATCACTTTGTATGCCATATTCTCCAACTTCAATTGCAATAAATTTACAGTTTGAATCAGCTACTCCTTGAAGAACAACAGAAAAAAATTTTTTTGTAATTGTAGAACATGGATCCAGAATGAGGTGGACACTGAATACGAATGTGTTTTCCGTCAATAGCCCCAGCACAATTTGGGAAGTTCCACAATTTCCAAAAGTCATCAGCCATCTCGGTAATCATTTCTTTTGAAGGCTTTGGCATGTGCTTTGGCTGCAACTCCTCCCAAGTGCGTGTGGACATTTGGAGGCCAGCTGCTCCAGTAACATGGACTTGCGAAAAAATGCTTTGCAGAATGTTAATTTAAAAGGTGGTATTTTCTCATTTTGCAAACGGAAATAATTCCGAAAACAATTTAAAAAATCAAACATTTTTGTTGCGAAAAAAAAATTAATATATATAATTACAAAGTTGCCTCAAAGTTAGAATAAGTTTTTCACATGGCGTTATGGGATTAACAACAAAATTTGTCCAACACTTTTCCAGTTTTGAATGAACCTTCGTCAAAATATAATCGAATGTATTGATCGACATTCGAGTATAATTGAAAATATCGTCAGGATACTGCCTTAAATTTTTATACAAACTATTAAAACTCTCCTTTTGAACGGTTTCTATTCAGTGGATGGGTGGTTTTTTCATTACAACATTTAAAACTGCTGCTGACGCATAAATTCTTCGTCTGAATCCATGCCGACGATGATTGCAACTGAGACTTAAATTAGAACACTCGCTAGGTTTCTCGCTTTGCGGAAAGCTTTCACTCTGCCATGTCATCGCTATGCAGATCGCTGCGATAATTATCGCTTGTAGCATCGCATCACTTACCGCGGCCACTCTGATATCAACCTTAGGCTGAGCGAGGAAAAAACCATGGCTACTGCGAGGGAACTGCTATATTCTTATATGTAACGATCGTTTCTCAGATTTGTACTCTACCATTATAAATAAATAAACACTTCATACAGGGTGGGCCTTTAAAGTGGAAGTATTTGTTTTTGCAATAGCAAAGTAGAAATTGGAATTTAAAATTTTTTATTTTTATTTCATTTATTTAGGTCCAAGGAGATTTGTTCTAACTACTTTTTGATGATGAGATACCTCGTAAATAACCGCCTCTTTTCGGCATTTCGCATCACTTTTGCCCAA
>NW_027173478.1:0-6092 GCF_018151085.1 Drosophila tropicalis
ACCGAGTAAGGCGAGACAGAACGACACGCAGTGGCCGTACCTATCTGGTCGACTCACTCATGAAAATAAAAAAAGCGTGAAAGCACTGCCGCAATCGTACTCTCGCCTCGATCACATCGCACACCCAAATTTGTCGCTAAGGCCATTATAATAATTAATAAATATATGTATTCTTAACACAAAGAAACATTGTTAATAAATAATAAAGTTTAAATAAGGAAATCACATCCTTAAATAATATTGAACTAAATAACCAGGAATATTCCAATTTTACCAAACTGGGGCCCCAACCGGGGTTTCCTGGCCCAAGACAATTGAGTGAAAATCGTGTGTGTGTATTTTTGTGAAGTTCGCAAATGAACAGAAAATTGTTAAATTGCATGCATTAACGTGTAATATATATACAAAATCAAGGTTGTTGGCGAACGAATTTCAAAAGACGCAACCACTACAAGTTCAAAAACTAGTGGAAGTTGGCGTGACTGTACGAGAGGCGACGAGTGGACGGTGAGACGGTGAGCGGTCGGACGACGCAAGAAGAGCCGTCACGCAGATTTTGGCGCCGTTTCGCGGCAAAAGTCGGCGGCTGAAGGGTTGTGAGCAGCTGTTGGAGAAGGGTGGTGACTGCGGAGGAAAAGAGAAAGCAGACAGCGGACACGAAATTGATGAAAATTAGTGTTCACTGTGGAAGCAGACAGACGGAGAGAGCAGACAGCGGACACGAAGTTGATGATAACCAGTGTTCACTGTGGAAGGCACAGACGGAGATAAGAGAGAGCAGACAGCGGACACGAAGTTGATGATAACCAGTGTTCACTGTGGAAGCAGACAGACGAACAGTTGCTACAGAGATATTGAGTGGCTCCATAGAGCAGGACGACTATAATTGGGTGAGCTGTTTAATTATTGTCTTGAGTGTGAGTTACTTTGCTTGCACAGCGAAACCAGACCGGTGGCAAAAATATCGACGAAATTGATGCGAGCTGCAGAGAGCACATTTCTAAGAATCGTCTGAATTAAACCATAACCTAACACAATTTGACCTACATTAACATAGTGTGTAAATCTTGTTAAGTCGTAACAAATTTGATTGATTAATACTACCTATATATTACTATACCCATCTTGTTAAGCAATATAACTGTAATTGAGTGAAATGGATCGAGGTGAGATTCTAACGTTGCGTATTGAGGAGTTGCGCACTAAATTGAGAGAGTTAGGGCTAGAGACTACAGGCCTTAAAGCAGAGTTGCAAACGCGTCTACTCGCTCACTACGATCTAATAGAAATTGAGAATGACGGGCAGGAGGCAGATTTCGCCTCGGCTAGAACAATTCGAGAAGTCCCGAACACAGATGGGCAAAGGTCATGGTTACACTAAAAGATGTGGAGGGAAGCGTTTCAGAGTTTTGCGGTTTAGGTTCGATTGAAGTTGTACAATGGATTAGGGAGCTAGAAGAATGCGCTTTAACCGTACAGTGGAGTCAGTTACAGCTTTTTGTTTATGCAAAACAATTGTTAAAGGGAGCTGCGTATACGTAGTAAGAGAGATATTTGTAGTTGGGAGTCCCTGAAAGTAGCTTTGAAAAACGAATTTAGAGTAAAGGTTTCATCAGCAGAAGTTCATAGAAGACTGAGCAATCGACAGTTAAAGAGAGGTGAGAACTTGTATGAGTTTTTGTATTCGTTAATGGAAATCGCAAAGCCAATCGATTTGGATGACGAAAGTTTAATCGAGTATTTCGTAGAAGGTATACCAGACATGAGAGCAAATAAGGCATTATTGTATCAGGCGAGAACAGTGGATGCGTTAAAAGTTCAAATAGAGACCTACTTAAAATCCTATGATCCTAGAAAGTCGTCAAAGAAAACAACATTCGAGTCATCTGTTCACAAGCAAGGTAGAGATAATAGAGAGAAAAATTCGACAACAAAAGATGATCGCAAATGTTTTAAGTGTGGTGATCCTTCACACATGATGAGAGACTGTAACAAGAAAACGTTTACTTGTTTTAAATGTGGCAAAACAGGCCATCGTTCGTTTGAATGTAAAGATAAAGATACCACCAAAGTTGAAAGCACCAATGTTGTAGATGATAAATTAATAAAAGCATCAGGTAAATTTACTGATTCGGGTTTGGAGTTGAAAGAAGTAACTTATAAATCGATTAAGTTCAACGGTCTAATTAATACAGGAGCAAATTTGAGTCTCATACGTAAAAGCGTGTTTGTTAAACTCGGAATTAAGTCACTAACTGGATATTCGAAGACTCTTACAGGCATTGGTGGAAGTTATGTGATGACCTTCGGTAGTTTTAGCATAACTGTCAAGATAGATGGCATTGAGATGGAAGTCGAGTTTCATATCGTTCCTGATGAAGACATGGCATATGAGGCAATTTTGGGTAGAACCATATTAGATCACGTCGATTTGGTTGTTACCAAGAAAGGTACAAAGTTTGTGAGCATCAACAGAAAAGAATCACTGTGTATCGCGAATAAATCTTGTGCTGAGTTGTTTGAGGAATTTGAAAGTATGTGTATGCACAGTGCAGAACAGAATAAATTGGAAATCAAGAGTGAATTGTCACATATCAGTGCAGAAATCGGTAGTGAAGTCAAGAAGTTGATTAATAGTTACAAACCTATTAGAAATACAAACACTCCTATAGAAATGAAGATTGTACTAACGGATGAGTTGCCAGTTTATCAGCATCCAAGGCGTCTAGCAGAGTCTGATCAGAAAATCGTTGATAGTACAGTACAAGAATGGAGAAGAAGAGAAGATAATAAGGAGAAGATAATAAGGCCAAGTTTTTCCGAATATGCTTCGCCTGTTGTACTTGTAACAAAGAAGAATGGGAAAAAGCGTCTGTGCTGCGATTACAGAAAGCTAAATGAGAAAGTGGTCCGAGATAATTTTCCTATGCCACAAATGGACACCGTATTAGAAAAACTTCAAAGTGCGTTGGTTTTTCCATGTTCCTGTTGAGGAAAAATCTCAGAAGTACACTGCATTCGTAACTCAGAATGGTCAGTATGAATTCCTGTACGTACCATTCGGAATTTCCAACTCTCCAGCAGTTTTTACCAGATTTATAATGGCGGTAATGAGAGAATCAGTAAAGAATGGAGATGCAGTGATGTATATGGACGATATAATTATACCAAGTGTTATGTAGTATATTCATGCAAATAATCATTCAGTACAATGAGCTCAACTTGTAACACTCTGTTGCAAGTATAAACAATTAAACATATACGCACTAAAATATAATTGTGCACTTGAATATGTTTATATATATACATTGATGTATGTACATAAACATATTCACATAAATCTACAGCTAAGCATGATCATATATGTATGTACATTTGTATATGCACATACATATATTCACATAAGCAATGTATGCACAAGCGTAACATGAGCTAGAGCCAGGCCAGCGTGTGAACGCTGACCAAGCACTTTGATGCAAGCGCTCCAACAATATGTATGTATGTACTGACACTCTCCCTCTCTTTTGTAGCTGTCGCATAAGTCGCAGCATAAGAATATGTATGTAAACTTAGCTTAAGCAAAATAATAATTTGGAATAAAGAATCATTCTAAAAACGACTATGCATGGACACTGACGTGTTCATCTTGGATATACTATTTTTTTATCAAAGGAACCCGGTCTGGGTATATATATAACATGGCGACCGTGACATAATAAGGACCCGCTATCTGCTAACAAAAACAACAACTGCAATCTGCAAACCAAATGCAAAAATCAAACCATCAATCAACGTTAATGTCAGAAGAACAACAACTGCAAATATTAACCACAACACAAAACATGAACATTTTATTTATTTAAATGAAAATTTTATTTTAAATCAATTGGAATAAATGCCCAGAAGAAAGCAGAAGCAGCGGTTGGAACCATTTATAAATCAAGCGAACCAAAAGAAAATCAACCAATCAATCAACAAGGAACACCAATGAACAGTGAAGATATTCCCTTTGCGGAATCTGCTCCTATCGAGCAAAGGGATGCGCCGACGCTAGAAGAAGCGCTAGAGTTGTATCCCAACGATGGACCGCGCCCACTCACAATAGCTGAGTACCGGGCCCGCAACACCAAATCAACAGAGTCAAAGAACAAAAAGAGGAGGCCAAGTAAGAAAGCTACTCCAGCAGAAGAGGCTGGAAGTAGACCTACTGGCCACTCTGAAGACGGAGGAAGACCGACAACGCTGCATAGAGCGTATTGACATACTGAAAGCTGAACTTCGCCAAAGAGCGAAGAAACGCAAGGGGGCCGCAGAAATGCGCAAGCCTTAACTTGCCTTTAATTTAATAATAGTAATAATAACCTTAATAGCAAGTTGAAGCACGAAAGTGCAACTTGCGACTTACTAACTGTCCGATAGGCTTTTACTAACAATGTGGTTGGAGATTTTTTTTTAACAATAAATGAAAATGAAATGTATACCTGAATTGTGAGCCAACCACATTTTCTATAATTTTTCCACGTCTCTGGCTCGCTGTGCAAGACACAGTTGAGATAAATTTTATTTCTCTCTTACTTTTTTTTTTCTCTTCACAAATAATTAAAATAAAAAAAATACGCATGAATCCATAACAATCTTATTTTAATATTTCAAATAGAAATCAAATTCAGACAAGCGCTCCAACAATATGTATGTATGTACTGACACTCTCCCTCTCTTTTGTAGCTGTCGCATAAGTCGCAGCATAAGAATATGTATGTAAACTTAGCTTAAGCAAAATAATAATTTGGAATAAAGAATCATTCTAAAAACGACTATGCATGGACACTGACGTGTTCATCTTGGATATACTATTTTTTTATCAAAGGAACCCGGTCTTGGTATATATATAACAGTTAGCGTGAATGATGGTCTAATTAAACTTAAAAGGGTGTTGAAGATAGCTGCGGAAAATGGTTTGAGAATAAACTGGGAGAAATGTCAGATACTGCAGAGTAAAGTAAATTTTTTGGGCTATATAGTTGAAAATGGAAGTATTAAGCCAAGTAAGGAGAAGACTGATGCCGTTTCAAGATTCCCGATCCCACATGATAAGAAGTCAGTTCAACGATTTTTAGGGTTAACATCGTATTTCCGTAAATTTATCGAAGGATACGCAGTAACAGCTAAGCCCTTGACTGACATTTTGCGAAAGGACAACAAGTTTGAGTTTAAAGAATTGCAAATGGTAGCGTTTGAGCAATTGAAGTTAGCATTGATCAAAGGTCCTGTTTTAAAGCTATACAATCCTAAGCTAGAGACTGAAATTCACACTGATGCCTCGAAACACGGTTTCGGAGCTGCGCATTTACAGAAAGATTCAGAAGATGGTTTATTCCATCCGGTACAATATATGAGTCGGAAAACTAAACCTTGCGAAGAGAAGTATGATTCATATGAACTTGAGCATTAATAAAGTGGCGTATATATGTGTTAGGATTGAGATTTAAGATTGTCACAGATTGTAATGCGTTCACGATGACAATGAAAAAGAAAGAGGTTCCGTTGGGTGTAGCACGTTGGGCAATGTACCTACAAGATTTCGATTATCAGATCGAACATCGTTCAGGTTCAAAGATGCGGCATGTGGATGCCTTGAGCCGTTTATCTTGTGCAACAATTTATTAATAGTACTGCTCCAAGAAGTACAAGAGTTACACCTTTAAGATTTTGACAGGAATAGAGATGCGTAGTCCTGATGATCCCAAAATGAGAAAGCTGATAACCGATTCGTTAATAGAAGAATTAGACTGTGGTCGTGATAAGATTAGAGCGGAGGCTCGGGAAAGAATATCGATGAAATACAGCAGGAAATGAAAAGAACGTTCGACAACAGGAAATGTGAAAGAAAAATACAATTTAAACGAGTTAGTGGCGATTAAACGTACGCAGTATGGGACAGGTCTAAAGTTGAGAGGTAAATACTTAGGACCATATAAAGTCATTGAAGGTGAATAGGCACAGTCGATACGACGTCGAGAAGGCTGGCGACGGTGAAGGACCTCGTAAGACTCAAGTAGTGGCCGAGTTCATGAAACCTTGGCTGGATCATT
>NW_027173479.1:0-401 GCF_018151085.1 Drosophila tropicalis
AAGTGAAGACCAAAACAAGCCTGGGAACAGGTGCTGAGGTATGCATGTTACCGAAAGGATACCAAGTGAGAACTATCCTTGTGAATCAGGAAGTAGCCAAAGGCTTATAAATCAAACAATATAGGCTTGGCGGTTTGTAAGGGGAATATGCAACCCGAAGGAGGAGCATGAGCAATGGGGAAACCAATGGATAAGATATGCACATTAGATTACGATACAGATAAAATCAGCCACTAATACTTATTAAAATAAACAGGCTAATTAACGCCAGAAATAATAAATTAAGTTGAATATAACCAAGATATGCTTCTCTGGTTCTAGTGTGGGGGAGATTTGGGCAGGAAGTTGGATATATTGACAAGTGGATCAAAAGAGAGGAGCGACAGGCGACAGCAGCGTCA
>NW_027173480.1:0-84710 GCF_018151085.1 Drosophila tropicalis
AACTGTACAATTTTTGAGATCCAAGAAGGCCTGGGATGTTTGGA
The DNA here is from genome assembly GCF_018151085.1 of Drosophila tropicalis. Lineage (NCBI taxonomy): Eukaryota > Metazoa > Arthropoda > Insecta > Diptera > Drosophilidae > Drosophila > Drosophila tropicalis. The sequence continues at coordinate 45 of NW_027173480.1, forward strand.
AAATTCGACCCGTTCAGGGGGTTGAATCATTCAACTTCATGGATTCAACATCAAAAATAAAACAAAAAGTTTACCTTTGAATAATCTAAAAAGTGAAAACTAAAAAGTAAAAAAAAAGTGAAAAAATGTTGACTGTTAAGTTAATCATGGAATCCGGGAAGGTTGGTAATCGTAAGGAAAATACTTTTCATAACCATGACCAAGCGTAATAAAATGAAATGAAATATATGTACATATATTTAAAACAAAACATTAAATTTTTATTCTTTACAATTTGGATAGCAGTTTCTAATCTTCCTCTTGGGTAATTGACATCATTGTTGAACTTAAAGTAGACTTCAAATTCGATGATGAATCTGTACTTTCTGGAGCAGAACTATAAGCTGATGGGATGAAATTCTTAGTCTGTTCCTTTTATGCAGCACGTAAGCCTAACTCTGTTACTAACATTTGCGAATTCTCGAATTGTACAGGGCCATGTTGCTACCTGTTCAAGCCGAAAAGGTGAAGATATGTCCATTAGCTTCGATCAACTGCCATCCGTTCCGGATCAACAGCAAGTAGAAACAAGTGAAAACTCAGGTCTGAATTCACGGTGAGAGACTTCAGAGTAAGCGGGAACCGGATGCAATAGGATAAATACAAGTTGTGACTAAAAAAAATATAAAACTATAAATATAGTTGATTGTTGGCCATAACTGTCATCGTTTGCAACCGTAGTTTAATTTAAAAGTCGAAGTTATTGTTCGCTCTTTAACCGTACCGGGTAATGCGTTTAAAAAAAGTTAAATTTAAGAAAAGTAAAGGAAGGGAAAAGTAATACCGAAAATAGTTTAAGTTGCTGTTGCTCTCATCTCGAGAGCCAAAAAGCAACTGTTTAAGCGTCACACAATTCGGCACCACGTGTACTGTTAGGTATGGGCAAAGCTTCGATTAACAATCGATAAAAAACAATCGAGGGGTTGTCGGTAAATATTGACTTACTCGATATTTCAGTGTTGAAAAGTGGGAAAAATCGGCTAAAGCTAAACACCAACAGGCAGAGTTTTGGCAGAATGGCTGGCTGTCGACCTGCCTGACCGTGCGATTTCCACGCAGTTTAGCTGGCCACGCGTAAGTCCATAAAATCCGCACTAATATTCCAACGCGAGTTTCGACACTTTTTGTCAAATCATTCAAACACCTGATGTCTTGCTCAGCAAGACCAACAAGTGGCAGAAAAGAGAAAAGAAGAGGACAGAATAAAGAGACCAGGGCAAACAAGATGAGCCTCTGCCTTCTTGTTGTGAGCGGGTTCATAATATTGCCATGTCACACTGGGCAATTTCCGTGCAGAAATAAACGAGCATTGGCCAATGGTCGACGCTTAAACTCGACCCATAGAAGGGAGCAGGGCCATATACTAATAGATTTTTAGCTCAGTTGTTGAAATTTTTACCAAGTAACGAAGGAAAATAATTTGAAAGAAAAACAATTAAGCCAGATAAAAAATAATATGAAGAACAGCCAACAGGCACAGGTTTGATGCGGGGGCGAGGATGAGAAAAAAACCAATGAAAGAAAAGAACTTTCACTTTAGCTCATTTTCACATTCCGAACTTTGCATTTAACTTTTGGTCGCCTGGCACATTTTTTGTTGTTCTTCCTCTGCTCTCTCCAAGCAATCAAGTTCGTTTATGAGACGAGTTTTTGTTACCCAAGCCCAGTTAAAGGGAAAAGTATCATCATGCTTATGTATAGGAATTGAAAGCTTTATTTTTCTTGAAGTAGTTTAAACAGCAAATAGAATTGCTTCTTTACTATTATATGTTTAGTCTTCGCTCTTTCTGTAAAAGACGACTTGGCTAATTCCGCAAAGATAAATTATCCATTTTTAGTAAACTAAAATAATAATCTGAGAATTCAAACTAAGGTAAATTTGTTTTTTAAAAATATATTTCACTTGACACTTTGGTATATGATATTCCGATGGGAGACCGCCTATACATAAGTAGATATGTATATCAAGCACTACTTTATTTCCCTGTCGCATCTGTGACCCGCCCGGAAAACGCTTTACCTTGTCTACCGAAAACTTTTACGCCAGAAAATACGTTTCGAGTGAAAAAATATACATTCGCACATCCATACAGATGTACGTACGAACCAGCACCCAAGCAAAAGTTCCTGATGAACATTTTGTTGAAGTTTTTCTTGAGGGTTGGGGGGTTTTCTTTTTATTTTGCCTAATTGCTAAAGGTTTTGTGTTCTCTACCTCATGCGCTAATATAAATTTAATGTAGATGAGCACGTGCGGTAAATTTTTATATAGGAACATAATTGTCTAAGTATACTATTGAAAAATTCATGACGAGTTCTTGATTGGCAACGCCCTCAACTAACTTCTAACTTTCACACAGGCAGATTGGCATAAACAAATAGATGTATGTATGTACGTATGTATGTATTAAGAAAGCTAAAGATTCTAGAATGACAAAGTAAATGCAATGGATATAAATGGCCCATCGGATGGCAAAACTTTCGCCACATTGGCAAAACGCATTTATTACGCAAAAACTCTATTCAATTATTCAGTCGTTGCATCCGCCTCGGCATCACCCCTGGCAAGGAGACGCCTTTGCTTCTCCTTCTTGTGTCAGAAGCACGCTAAATAATTTACAATTTGCTGCCAGTTCCTTTAAAAGATGGGTGTTGCCGTTGCCATTGCATTATATGAAAATACATGTACTTTATGTTGAAACTAGAAATGCTGAAGCCCGGCCAAAATGGAGGAAGCCAGCTGACGTGCGTCCAAGATGCGCGACATTCGCGCTCTTGTTTTGGCAAATTGCAAAGTTTTATTTCTGCTCTGCACTCAAATGAAAAGTAAATATGACAGTAGACAGCAAAGTTGGCGAATCGGGTGCTACGTTTTGAGTGGTAAGAGATGCGCTGCAACCGCAGCATTGGGAACAAAAGGAACTTGCATATTAAATGATTTTAAATAGTAAAGACAATGCAGCTGCTCCTTCGGCTTCAGCTTCTGCTTCTGGTTCTGTTTCCGCGTTGCACTGCGCTGCGTCAGCACCGCATTAGGTTTATAAATTAGAAATGATGGGATTCTGCCTCTATGCAGCAGCCACAAAGTGATGTAATCGACTGCAAGAATACCTTACCATTTATCTGAACAAAGTGTTTAATGGAAAAATGGTGGTTCAAGAAGATTTTACCCAATTTGTTGGGGACCTTATTAACGAAATTGAAACAAACTAAACTAAATTAAAGGCATTACCTATTGCAACTTCTTTAAGATGGCTTATTAAAGAAGGCCTATATGATATATCAGGAATAATACCCAATATGCCCATTGTATGTCCTAAGTACCACTATACAATCCGAGCACAGGGTGTGTCAATGGGGCTAACCGAGCGTGGAGGTCGGGGGAACTAGGGTCTCAATTTAAGTTATGCAAATGCGCTTGTGCTGGCGACAAAAGCCAACTGAAGCCACTCAATGCTAGCAATAATGAGCATCATCATTTTCATCATCATCATCATCATCTTCATGATGATCAGAAACAGCAGCTTTTGGTATCATCAGGAAAATGGCGCCGTGACAATCTAGTTGGTTTAATTGAGCAATCATAACTTAATGCCGCACACAATGCAATATGCATTAAAAGCCATTCCATAAGCCGTAATCCATACCGGCACTTATTTAATGTAATTAATAGTGTGCTTAGTTGAGTACCCAGGTCGTCAAGGCACAAGTTGGAATTAAAACGGTCACGCCTTGTCAACCCCACACACTTTTTCCTTGTACCAAAACTCCACAAGTTTCCAACTATGTTAGATGACTGAGGTGTTGCCGAATACAAATTAACCGCGAATATCCTGAATTTCTTGTTACCTAGGAACAATAATCGCGGATTTCTATTTGACCCCACACAAAATACAGAAGCTTCTATGCCTTAGGGGCATATTTTGTGTGTGAGTGTGTGTGTGCAATTACATTAGCGCACAGTTAAATAAAAGGCAAACCAATTTGGCAACTATGTATACAAGTTGTCATGTTGACAATTGTTAATTAATTCCGCCATCAGCTAAACCGGATGTACATGTTTACATCAACATTGTATATGGCGCCACTTTAATATATGGTATTTTTAAGTTTTCCTTATACTTAAAATTTATTATTGAAATACCATGAATATTATAGAAGGCTTTTCAATTGCCTAAAGGTTTGTCCATTCACAAATTTGTGAGATCCAAGAAGGCCTGGGATGTTTGGAAAATTCGACCCGTTCAGGGGGTACAGTAATGAATCATTCAACTTCGTGAACTCATAGAGTCAACATCAAAAATAAAACAAAAAGTTTATCTTTGAATAATCTAAAAAGTGAAAACTAAAAAGTAACAAAAAGTGAAAAAATGTTGACTGTTAAGTTAATCATGGAATCCGGGAAGGTTGGTAATCGTAAGGATATAACTTTTCATAATCATGTCTAACTGTTCCTTTTCAGCAATTGGCTATGCAGCTGCCGATCTCAGCTACGATATATGACCTGAAGTCAGAACTTGAACGTCATCTAAAAGTGCAATCGGAAATGTTGAAGATATCTGCATCAGGTGTTACGTTAGCTGAATCCGATCTCGTTACAGAAGTAGCTGGTCTAGGCAACAAGAAACGCAGCAAGCCGGTGTTGTCATGATATAACGGAAACAATATGGTGGGCTTAATACTGTTTTCTCTTAAAGCAGAGGATGTTGCGGTTCCGTTAGTCGATAACCAGGTGACGGATTCTTCAGTCATTGATCTTTGCTCTGGGTCTAGCAGCGATTCCACATATGATTGCAAACGCGGTCTAAAGCGAAAGTACATATATGTACTATATATACATATATGTACTATATTAGTGTGTGTGCGTAAGAGAAAGAACTATGAGCAAACTTAAAGACTTTGGGAATGTGCAAGAGGCACTGAAAACTGAAAAGAAATCTAATATTACATTGTTTCACAAGTTTATTTACGAAGAAGAAGGCGATCGTGCAAATCGCCAAAGATTGAGAAATTTTGAAGGGTTTGATTTTGATTGCAACAGCGATTTATATGTGGAAAAGAACTTAACAAATAACGATCTAGTGATTATTTGTAACGTTTTGGGTTTATCGCATGATAAATCGAATCTAACTTCCCATTTATTTTGCTATTTGCAAGCTGGAAATTTGCTAGCTGACCTTGACACAGAGAATGATCAAAACGAAGATGACGACGATGAGTGCGATGTAGATGGCGATGTCGGCAATATGCAAGACGAAGACGAAATGTTGTCGGTAGTGAGCGACGAAACGAATTTTAGAACAGCTGCAACAATATTGATACGCAAAATGCAGTGAATGTCAACATGCCACCACCGAGGTTCGCTTTGGGTTTTCGGGACGTTGAGGACTCTTTACGACCTTTCCATGGCGATGAAACTTTATCAGTTGAAGTATGGATTGAGGATTTCGAAGACATGGCTGACTTGATGCTATGGGATAGTTTACAAAAATTTGTTTTTGCTAAAAGAGCTATTAATGGACTTGCTAAAATGTTTATTCTGAGTGAACGCGGAATTAAAAATTGGTCGACATTGAAAGAATCACTTTTAAATGAGTTTAAAACAGTAATAAATAGCGCGGAGTTACATAAGCAATTGTCAGAACGGAAAATAAAGAAAGGTGAAAGTGTTCAAGAATATTTGTTGAAAATGAAAGAGATGGCATCACGGGGTAATATAGAGAACAGTGCTCTTATGCAGTATGTAATTGACGGAATTAATGACTTGAGTATGAACAAAGCAATATTGTACAATGCTAATAACCTAACATTGACTTAAATGCATCGAAAAGTACAAAGTGCGAAGTGAACGAACTTATCAAAAACTATAAGCCGAAAAAGTTAAAATCGACAAATGTTGAAATGCGTATTGTTTTAAAAGACGATAGTCCAATTTATTCGAGACCACGCAGATTCGCTTTTGCTGAACTGTGCATAATCGATGACCAAGTCGATCAGTGGCTGAAAGACGAAATAATAGAACAATTCGAGTCTGAATTCAGCAGTCCGGTCGTATTAGTAAAAAAACGCGATGGCACTCCACGGCTGTGCATTGACTATAGAAGAATAAACAAGGTAATAGTAAAAGACCATTTTCCATTACCTCTGATTGAAGATCAATTGGATCGGCTACAAGGAGCAACGGTTTTCAGCACAATCGATTTAAAGAAGATTCACCTCATTCGTTACGGACAGTTTTTAAAAGTTTCTTTTGGATTGACGAACTCGCCTGGGGTATTTCAGAGACACGTTAATGCCATATTTCCTGATTTAACCCGTGCTTGTACGGCTATTCCATACGTCTACGACATTATAATCCCTGGTAAAACTGAAGAAGAAGCCGTCTCCAATCTGAGAAATGTTTTGAACCGATGTGAAGAATATGGTTTAGTCATTAACTTAAAGAAATGTTGCTTTTTGAAGAGAGAAATAGAATTTTTTGGGGCATACTATAAAGAATCAGAAGATATGTATCTCAGACGCAAAGACCAAAATTGTAAAAAAATTTCCGATGAATCAAAAAGCAGTCCCAAAGTTTTCTTGGCCTGGTTGGTTATTTTCGCAAGTTCATTGCAGATTTTTCGATTATAGCCTCTTACTGATTTATTAAAAAACGATGCAATTTTTAGTTCAACGAGAGTCAGATAAAATCTTTTAACTTGCTAAAAGAATTGATAACACAGAAACCTGTTTTGCAAATATTTAACCCCAAGTTTGAAACAGAAGTACATACAGACACATCGATTGATGGCTTCGGACCAATTTTATTACAAAAGTTACCTGATGATAAAGAATTGCACCCTGTATACTACATGAGCAAAAAGACGACTGAAGCGGAAAGAAAATTCACTAGCTACGAATTAGAGATTTTGGCGGTAGTTGAAGCATTTCGTAAGTTCCGAGTTTACCTTCTAGGTATGCATTTTAAAGTCATAAGACGTTTGCAAAGACGATGGATAAAAAAGATGTGTGCACTAGAGTCGCACGATGGATTCTTGAGATCCATGAATTGGATTTTTATGTTGAGCACCGTGCAGGAAATCGTATACGTACACACACGAAATCGATTACATACACAGTAAATTAAAGAATGTCCAAGCACAAGACGACCAATTGAAGGCCATAATCGATATCCTTGCTCAAAAAACTTCTCATAACAACTATTTTATGAAAGCTGGCATACTTTATAAGTTGGTTGATGATGAAGAACTAATTGTAGTTCCCTCTACTCTGCAACGGGAAATTATTAAACATGCTCACGAAAGAGGTCACTTTTCTGTGAAAAAGACGAAGGAAATAATTGCAAAGGAGTATTTTATCCCAAAATACAACACCAAATAAGATGCTGCATTCCATGTATAATACTTAATCAAAAGCTTGGTAAAAAAGAAGGAGAACTGCATCCACTGCCGAAAGAAGAACTGCCCTTTCAGACGTTCCACATCGATTTTCTTGGACCCTTAGAGTCAACTCACAAGCAGTATAAGCACATTCTTGCAGTTATCGATGGCTTTACAAAATTTTGCTGGTTGTACCCGACGAAAACGACATCTACGAAGGAAGTAATCACAAGACTACAACAACAAAGTTTAATTTTTGGAAATCCAGTTCAAATTATTTCTGACAGAGGTTCTGCGTTTACTTCTGAAGAGTTTAAATAGTATTGCAAGGCAGAAAATATCGAACTTCACGCAGTTACGACTGGTCTTCCACAAGCAAACGGACAAGTCGAACGCCTTAACGCTGTTATTATATCCATGTTGTCTAAGATTTCGATAGAAGACCCTAGCAAATGGTATAAGTTTGTCGGCAAAGTGCAACAAGAGAGATGATTCAGATTCTTAACGACAACAGAGATGATCTACGGAATATAGCGAAGCAGCAGATCCTTCGTATGCAAGAAGAAAATAAGAAGACCTACAACTTACGTCGCAGACCTGCTTCCATATACAAAGTCGGTGATCTGGTAGCTATTAAAAGAACCCAACTTGGACTCCGTACCGCATTACCATGGTAAAGGCCAGAGATACATACGACGTGGTCAAAGATACATTGTTCAACGATGGTCCTAGGCGAACTACGACTTGCGCTGCCTATATGAAGTCGTGGGTTTCCTGTGACATAGACGACCAGGATGCATTCGAGGCGAATGCGTACTAGGATGGCCGAGTTGTGGGATTGGGTCTGGCAACTCTGCTGAGCGAGGCGAGCTGAGCTAAAGACGGGCAGTCGAACCGAAGAGACGAGCGAGAGCGGTTGCAAAAAAGACGAAAGACGAAACGACGCGAAGCAGTAAAGACGACTAATTTCCAACTAAATCTAATAAAAACCAGAGGGCCGGGGCTAACTTCGACCGCGTCAAAGTTTGTATACCCTTGCAACTTTTTGGTAACTCTATCCTTACCTCTTAGCCATCAATGTGGAAGAACGTTTTATCTAAAAAGGCTTAAGCTTGAGAAAGAAAGGCCTACAATCATAGGAAATAACGAAGATATTGATCAAAGTCACTGTTTTCCACCGATCGTTCCTATGGGAGCTATATGATATAGTCACCCGATCTTTATCAAATTCGGCACAGTCATTAACATATATATTAAATTAAGAAATGTTTAATTTAAAAGCAATCGCGTTAAAAGTAACGAAGTTATTTACAAAAGTCACTGTTTTCGATCAATCGTTCCTATGGGAGCTATATGATATAGTCACCTGATCTTGATCAAATTTGGCATAGTCGCTTATAGGCGTAGTAAACTCTCTAATATTAAGTTTCACGACAATAGCTCAGAAAATAACGAAGTTATTGAGAAAGTCACTGTTCGTGACTTGGCCGTTTGTATGGGAGCTATATGATATAGTCACCCGATCTTGATCAAATTTGGCACAGTCGTTTATAGGCGTAGTAAACTCTCTAATATTAAGTTTCACGATAATAGCATAGAAAATAACGAAGTTATTGAGAAAAGTCACTGTTAGTGACTTTGGGGTTTGTATGGGAGCTATATGATATAGTGGTCCGATCCGGCTGAATCCGAGATATACAACGCCTGCAGTATATACAAGCCTACGTGCAAAATTTCAGCTCTGTAGCTCTTACGGTCTAGGAGGAGTTTGCGTTGATCCAGACGGACGGACGGACGGACGGACGGACATGGCTAGTTGAACTCGTCTCGTCGTGCTGATCAAGAATATATATACTTTTTATGGTCGGAGATGCTTCATTCTATGCGTTGCACACTTCTGACCAAAATTAATATACCCTTTTTGCAAGGGTATAATAATCATATAAATAGTTTTACATTAAAATAAACTAAAATACTACAAATAAATATAGTGAATAAAACAAATTCCTACATTAATTTCTTATGGTTAACCGCTGCTAGAGTTACATGGCCAAAAGTGGAGTGTAGCCTGAAACTTATTTTTAAGCTCCTAGAAAGCCAGAACTGTAATATTTCGACAGAGAAATGGGCAGTAGTTATTCCAAAAATTTGCCGCGCTCTTCCCCTGAAAACGACACAGATATTTGCATTAATGAACAGGTCGAGATCTGGATGGATGCGGAGAGTGCCGCTGCGATCAAAGAACGCTCTTATCGTTTGAAATATAGCTTCTGGAGGATACCATTTGAATTTTGCGATTAGTTGAGAAGTTGATGTATATATTTTTATGTTGTGGAATATATTTTTTTATATTAAAGATGAGTTTTGAAATAACGCTGAAAAAGAAATTTCGGAATTTCAAATAATTTTAAATTTTTGTTTAAAACAGTGCCAGTGCCTACCGGACTTTCTAGATTATGGGATCCGCAGAGACAAGTGCCTGATTCGCCACGTGCACGCTTTAACCCAAATTGATCCAATATGATGGAGCAGATGATCCAATTTCAATTTTGTGACTAGACGTTGTTTATATGATTGTTTCTGGAAAAATGTATGTGCTAAGAAAACTTTTACTGTTTTTCGGTCACTCACACGACAAAAAAAGATGACTTGACAAATAAGCGAAATTACGGTAAAATCGTACTCTTACGGCTCTCTTTATATTTTTTACGGTTAGTTCACGTGTCTAAGTTTCATTTAAGAGCAGAACATTTACGGTTACAGAACCTCTAATGCAGTAAATAATTTAAAGAGTAATCTCTTAAAAATGTAACAAGTTTACTAAAAACACAAACTCAACTTTTCTTACAAATATTTTGTACACTTGAACTTTTTTTCACTACTACTATTCAAAACTGTACATTTGGAACATTTCTTAATAAAATATAATGAAAAAAATACGGATATTTGGAACTTTATGTTTGGGTCCTGTAGTTGACCTTTTTCCGGAAATGCCTATATTTAGATTCATCAATACACAGACGAGGAAACGAGCTTCAATTAAAATCATAAAAAAACAGAGGTAGAAATAAGACAAATTTTAAAGGATAAGGACGTTACTAATAACTCACAGTAAGAAAACAAATAGAGAACCCATAACAAAACGCATTATGTCCGTCACATGAGTTATGCCATTAGCAACACTTCCTATAACAGCCGACCCAAGAGGTCTACACTCCACATTAATGTAAACATAAACAATACCATTCCATTAAACATAGAGTGTCACAAGATAAGTGACAGTTTCCCTAAACATAGAGTGTCACAAGATAAGTGACAGTTTCCCTAAACATAGAGTGTCACAAGAAAAGTGACCAGAAGAAAATATTATAAACACTTAGATGTAAGCCAAACCAGAATATGATTTGATTCAATAAAGCAGTCTTGATTTAACACTCAACCAGAACAGACTCAATCTTAATTGGCGCAGTCGGTACTCGAGTTCACAGCTAAAATATTGTAGAAACTTTGAACGCAATCAAAGATAACGAAACAATATAATATTGTGGAAAACAAAACATTTAGTGACAAAATAAAATATATATATTGTGGAAACTTTGGAGAAAATCTAAGCCAACGAAACAATATAATATTATAAAAACATTTTGTGATAAATAATGAAACAATATAATATTGTAAAAACACTTTGTGCAAACAAACAGAATTATTGTGGAAACTAAAAAAAAAAAAAAAAAAGTTACCGAAACAATAAAACATACACCATTAAAATGGCACAAATTAACGAAATACAACAATGCATTCAAATGCTAACATCAATAATAATATCCAATCAAGAGATGCATTCTAATCCAACAACAAGGGAGAGAAACAGCATCGAGAAGGAAACAAGGTACTTGCCGGTGTTCACTGGACAGGGAGGGAACGTTACATGGTTTCATTTCGGCAGTCAACCAAATCATGGAGGATTATGATGATAACGACCAGGTCTTCACTGTTATATTCAACACCAAAATTCAAGGTCAGGGTAGAACTATGCTTAATATTAACCCCCCTACATCTTGGGCTGATTGCAAAACTCGTCTTCGACATCATTATCGCCCAAGAACGGATCAAATGGGTCTAACCAGAAAAATTAATAACTTAAGGGTAACTACCGTTCGAGATCTTGATTTTAAAGTAAGAGCAATTGTTGAGGAAATTACTGATTTTTCGGTCTTTGAAAACAATAGCAGATTAGTTGACATATTAAGTGGTCTCTTAATTCAAAGAGTAAAAGAATTATCTTGTGGTCCAATGGCCATTGCCTTAATGAATAAAACAACATTAACAGATATAAGAATTGAACTTGCAAATTATATTGGTCTGAATTATGGAAATTTAAATAAAAAACTATTATTAACCAAAAATGACAATGACCATAGTACATATAACAAACAGACAACTAATAAAAATACAAACCAAAATACTGAACAGAGTCAAAATGTAAAACAGTCTCAAAATCCCAATAGACAACAGAGTCAAAATATTAGACAGTATCAAAATCCGAATAGACAACAGAGTCAGAACGTAAGACAAAATCAAAATTATCAGCAACCACAAAATTATCAGCAACCACCAGCAGAAGCAATGAGTGTAGATAATATAAATGAGGAAGTAGTAAACAGCACAGATAATCAAGAGTTTTTTACCAACTAGCCTTGGATGAAAAAAAAATTTTTATAAAAGGAACAATAGAGGAAGATACTTATATTATTTTAGTAGATACAGGATCAACCATAAGCATTTTAAACACTACTAATGTACATAATTCCAAATACAAAATAATTGAAAAATATTCAAAAACCATACATACGATAAAGGGAAAAATAGAAAGTGACAGTTACTTAGTGAAAACAAAAGTGCCAAGGGAGTTTAAATATATAAATTATGCAAGAACAAAATGGGTGGCTATGCCCCTGGAAAAATCATATGATTTTCTATTGGGCATGGACTTCATTCAAAGGAATTTTGCAAATATTGATTTTCAAAACAAAATTATTAAACTTAACAATGGGGTCGAAATTCCATTCCTTTCCAAACAATCAGAAGATGTTTGCGTAATGGAAGTAAGTGAAATTGATGATCTTAAGTTAAAAGAACTCAATACTGAGGAAGAACAAATAATAAGAAATCTTTCAAAAAAGTACGAAAAGTTATGTTTCAAAGAAGGGGATCACTTAACCAATACTAACACTATAGTTCATAGCATAAAAACTACTACAGACCAACCTATTAATTCAAAACTCTATCGGGTCTCCCCAAAATATGAAGAAGAAATAAAGAAACAAATAATTTACATGGAAAACAATGGAATTATAAGAAAAAGCAAAAGCAAATATAGTTCTCCAATATGTGTCATACCTAAAAAAAGAGATAGCTCTGGAATTCAAAAGTATCGTATTTGTGTAGACTATAGGCGTTTAAACCAAGTAACCGTTCCAGATAAGTACCCAATACCTATCATGGACGCTGTATTAGACAAACTCGGTAAAGCCCAATACTTTACTACATTAGATTTAGCAAAAGGCTATCACCAAATTTTAATGGCAGAAGAAGATATAGAGAAAACAGCATTCATTTCACCAATGGGTTTATATGAATATGTTAGAATGCCTTTTGGGTTAAAAAATGCCCCAGCCACATTTCAACGTTTAATTAATGAAATACCGAGGGATTATATAAACAAAAGTTGTGTTGTATACATGGACGATATTTTGATATTTTCAACAACACTTGAGGAACATAAGATTGCTTTAGAAAACATTTTCAAAATACTTAGAAATCATAACTTAAAAATTCAACCAGACAAATGTTCCTTCATGAAACAATATACTGAATATTTAGGACACATTCTCACAAAGGAAGGGATTAAACCCAATCCACATAAAATAGAAGCAATAAAAGCAATGCAGCTACCTAAAACAGAAAAGCAATTGAAAGGATTTCTTGGTATGACAGGATTTTACAGAAAATTTATTAAGGACTATTCCAAAATAGCTTACCCAATGATCAGATATTTACAAAAAGGCACACAAATTAATACAAATGACCCACAGTTTATAGATGCCTTTGAAAACCTTAAAACACTTATAAGCTCACATCCAATCTTAAAATATCCAGAGTTTGATAAACCATTTACCATTACAACAGATGCCAGTGACTTCGCAATAGGTGCAGTATTGTCTCAACAAGAGCAACCAGTTGCATTCCTTTCAAGAACTTTAAATAAACACGAAAAAAATTACAGTACAATTGATAAAGAATTTTTATCCATTATACATGCAGTAAACTATTTTAGACACTATTTGATAGGTAATAAATTCCAAATTATAACAGATCATGCTCCGATAAAATATCTAAACTCAAAATACAAAGGGAAAGAAATGACAGCAAGACACCAAAGATGGATTTTAAAATTACAAGAATTCGATTATGACATAATATAGGAAAAGACAATAAAGTGGCAGATTTTTTAAGTAGACAGGAAACAGCTGAACTAATAAACAAGGATAAAACAAATGAGTCAAACTTTGAACTATCAGATACACAGCATTCAGCAGAGGAAGGAGGATTTACAAATTTCTATATAAAAGACGATATTGTAAACAAATATAAAACTCAGATAATAGTAACTTATACAACAACGGACAATATTAATATTCAGCATGGTAGAAAAATAATAGAAGTAAGCCCAGCAGAAACAGAAATTGAAATCGAAATCAAAATGCAAAATATAAATAAATAAAGGAACAGTAGGAATTTTTTCAGAAGTTCTAGACTCAGAATATTATAAGATACAATGTATCTTAATGAACATTTTTTCACACTGTAATAATATAAAATTTTTTAAATGTACTAAGAGAGCTCAGGAAATTTCAAGCGAGGAAGAGTTACACAAACAAATAGCTATTTACCACACCAAAGATTCATTACATAGCGGAATAAATGAAGCTTTTAATTCCTTAAAGAACAAAATATATTTTCCAAAGCTAAGAGACCATATTCAGTTGATAATTTCAAATTGTAAAAAATGTAAGGAAATTAAATATGACAGAAAACCAATCAAACCTAAGTTTCAATTCACAGAAACACCGGATGTTAAAAATCAAATTATACATTTAGACATATTTCATATTTTTTTTTTTTTTTTTTTTTTTTTTAACGTTTAATATATATTTGTTGAATCTACTCTTAAATTAGAGCCTAACAAGTTTGAGATATTTTTCTTAATCTAGTACTTAAGATAAATCCTGGGGATATTGCAGGCGGCCCGAATCACTTGTTATTGGGTTGGTCTGTCATTTCTTTTAAGACGAGTTCTATTATTAGTTCGCGTAAGGGAATTGGCAAGAACATTTGGGTGTGCATCCAGTTTCGCAGAATACTTTAGTTGTTGACTACCTATTTCAGATTTTACGCTAGGTATATTTAGATCATTTTGAATGTTGTCGTTCCGTATGTACCACGGGGCCCCCGTGATTGATCTTAAAATTTTCGACTGCGCTCTTTGTATAATATCGACATTGCTGGTACTTGCCTTCCCCCATAGTACGGCTCCGTAAGTCCAGATGGGTTTCAGTACGGTGTTGTATAGGAGGACTTTATATTCCAGACGTAGAGGGAACCGAGCATTGATGATCCAATGTAGGCTACTTGCTTTCAGTTTAAGCTGTGACTTTTTTGCTTCGATGTGCTTGCGCCAAGTTAGTCTTCTGTCTAGGTGGATGCCAAGGTAAGTGACATCCTCGGCTTGAGGAACTGGTACGTTGTTTAGCATTAGAGCTGGACAGATTCTTTTGTTAAGCGTAAATGTAACATGTTTGCATTTCTGCTCGTTGACCCGGATACGCCAGGTTGCTAGCCATTCCTCTACCACCTTGAGGTGTTCCTCTAATTTTGCAGAGGCTTGTATTGGGCATTTGGATCTGCTGAGGATTGCCGTGTCATCGGCAAAAGTGGACGTTGTGAGTCCTAAACTCGTTGGTAAGTCTGCAGTGTACAGTAGGTAGAGCAATGGGCCGAGTACACTGCCTTGCGGTACACCAGCTTTGATTTCAAAATCAGCAGAGACGGAGCCATTACATCTTACAGCGAATTGCCTATTGTAAAGGTAAGATTCCATGAGTTTGTGGGTGTACTGTGGCAGTTTTTGCCGGATTTTGAACATCAGACCCTCCAGCCAAACTCTATCGAAAGCCTGGGCAACGTCGAGAAAGACAGCCGCACAGTATTCTTTTAGTTCGAATGCTGTTCGTATTTCGGATGTTATGCGATTGACTTGTTCAATTGTACCATGTTTTTCGCGGAAGCCGAACTGGTGTGAAGGGATTGTGTTCTCCGATGCCAGAAATGAGTTTAGTCGGATCTGCAGGACCTTTTCAAAAAGCTTCGAAAGACATGGCAGCAAACTAATTGGCCTATAGGATGATGGCTGGGTTTTGTCCTTTCCCACTTTAGGAATCATGATGATAGTGGACCTTTTCCATGTTCTTGGGAAGTAGCCAATTCTTATTATAGCGTTGAACAGTTTGCAGATGTATTGTATGGCAATGATAGGGAGTTCCAGGATCATTTTCGGTGTGATTAGGTCATGGCCAGGGGCTTTTTTTGGCTTTATGTGGTTTTTAATAACTGCAGTGATCTCGTCCGATTGGAGTTCCGAGTACTCACTATCCGTTAGTGTGCTCGAAGGGGGAAGTACAGATGAGTTTGATGTTGGATTTGGCTGGAAAACCATTTTAAGATGTGTGGCAAATACGGATGCCCTCTCTTCGTCGCTGCGGGCCCATCCACCGGTTGGACTCCTTATCGGTGAAATTGTCTCTGCAGGAGCGCTTAAAGTTGGGTGGGCTTTCCACAGAGGATATTTAGTGCTGGTTGGGCTGAGCTTTTCTATGTATTTTCTTTGAGCCCAGCTTTCCTCTTGTCTTAACGCCTTGGAGAGGTTGCGATTAGCATGCCTTAGGCGAAGTTTTGCTGCTGGTGAGCGAGTAATCTGCCATTCTCTTCTTAGACGTCGTTTTTCCGTTACTAATTGTTCTATCCGCCGGTTCGTAGGCCTGTCAACAGGTTTAGTGTAAGAAGAGGCAGGTGGAGTAGATACTTTTGCTGCAGCTGCCATCATAGACTCAAGTGCAGAGACGCACATATCAATGTCCTCTGCAGCATTCAGTTTCGGCGAACAGTCAATGTGGGCACTCATGTACATTTTAAATTTAAGCCAATTTGTTTTGTTGTTTGTAAGCCTATATGGGCGATCAAGTACTTGAGGTCTTGTTAATAGTGTGAATAGTACTGGAGAGTGATCGGAAGTTAGATCTAGCAGTGTATCCGCAGTGATCCGATTACGTGGAATCCTCTTGGTTACTGCGAAATCAATCAAGTCAGGCACTTTCTGTGGATCTGTGGGCCAATAAGTAGGCCTACCCGGTGAGACGCAATCCATCTTATTGAGAGGGTTGACTATTGTGTTGTACAACTGCTTGCCTTTAGGATTTACCAGGCGAGATCCCCAGTGCGTATGTTTGGCGTTATAGTCCCCTGCTGCAATGAAGCGATCTCCGAGTGTGTTAAAGAAATCGGTAAATTCCTTTTCAGAGATTGAGAAGCGTGGTGGGCAGTACAGGGCAACCAATGTAGTGTTGCCGCAGCTGGTTTGGACGGTTATAGCAGTTGCTTGTAGGTGCTGTGTTTCAAATCTGTTGAGGAACGAGTGTTTTATACGGTTTTTGATTAGGATACCAGCCCCGCCATGAGCTTTTCCGTCTGGATGGTTTGTTGCATAGAAGGTATATTTTGGTATTTGAAAATTATTTTTTGATGTTAAATGTGTTTCCAAAATCAGCAAAACGTCGATTTCACTTGAGTCTAGGAATAGTTGCAGTTCATTTTTGTGCTTGGAGATGCCGTTAGCATTCCAAAGACATAGACGTAGGGAAGCCATTATTTATTCTCGATAAGCTTCTGGATAAGCAGGTTTTGATTCCGCATCAGTTCTTGCATACAGTTTTGCATGAACGTCATAAAAGTGGTCATGTTTTGATTGAGTGAGATCAATAGGGCTTCTAAGCCACTTGGAGTTTGCTGGCCAAGCTCTGGTGCGCTAGGTTGCGGATTCTGTAGATGGTGGAGTGACGGGGTCTCTTTTGCGGGCTCCGTCTGTCCAGTTCGGAGCACACTAGCGAAGGATACACTAGGACTGTATGTAGCAGGCAAGTTAGATGATCTAACAGCCTTGGCAAAGAATACCTCCGGTGTAGTTTTAGAGGCGTTGACGGTGATTTTTGGTCCAGCTGGGGGTTTGCGCCCGTTTAGGTGAGATTTAAGATCCTTGAAGACAGGACATCCTCTGTAGTTGGCCGTGTGGTTCCCTCCACAGTTACTGCATAATCTTAGTGCGACATTGTTTCTGTCCTTGGTGCAAATGCCATCTTTATGATGTTCGCCACAGCCAACACACACTGACCTGAGATTGCAGTTGTTAGAGGTGTGGTTGTATTCCTGGCAGTTTTTACACTGCGGTGGTTGGTGTCTCTTATGGGGCTCCTCTACGGTGATTCTTCTGTGCAATAGGAGCTGTAGGTTGTAGATTGGGTGCACTTCATTTGGCTTCGACCGCTTTGCATCTGGTTGGAGCTCGATTTTAAAGAGCGGCTGTGCGACTTTGTTTCTGTTGATGATGTTGACAACGGATTTGACCGCAAACCCTTTTTCGACCAACGCGTCTGCTATTTCTTGAGTAGGGACCGATGGCTCAATCCCCTTCAACACAACCTGGAGCCCTTTACTGCTTTTTAGTTGGTAGGTATAGAAGTTGATGTTAGCATTACGGAGGTACTTTTCGATGATGCGGAAATTGTCCTCAGTTTGGGTTTGGCATTTAATTTCTTTAATGTTACCCCTATTGAGAGGGGTTACAACAAAGTTATTTGCCCCTACTATTTCTACTAGCTTCGAAATCAGGGCGCTGCAGTTGGCTCCACGGATGTATAAGGGGGTGGTCTAGCCGATTTAACTTTATCTACAGCGCCGGCTTGATCATCTTGCTGATCGGCAAGAATTTTAAAACGATTCCCGCTAAGGGGTGCTACTCGTTCATTTGGTTTGGTTATTTTCGGCGTGTTGCCACTTTTTTTCTTTTGCGGGCTTAGCTTCCGCTTAGTTATTTTAATATATCTATCCATTCCAGTTTGGACAGAAGTCGTTGGGTTTACTATTGTGGCTGACTCAGGGCGACTTGTCGTTGACGGCTTGAGGCAGGTCAATACTTCGGCAGACGCTGCAGTAGTTGCTGTCAACGAGCTGACGGTGCTGGTCGGTGCAATCGGTGATATTTCATATAAAACATAAATCGTTTGTTACAATCATAGACAGTCGCTTATAATATAACAGATAGAAACTGGAAAACTAAAATGGAAATTATGATTGCACACTTTGCCAAATTCAATAAGCCACATAAAATAATAATGGATAATGAATTTCGATCAGAACAGATAAAACAATACTTAAACCAAGAACAAATAGAAATCCATTATACAAAGCCAAATTCACATACAGGAAATGCAGACATAGAAAGACTACATTCTACTCTCATTGAAATAATAGCAGGAATAGATGATGATTTATCAATTTCATCCAAAATGCAATAAGCAATAACAGCTTATAATAACCGTTATCACTCTACAATAAAATGTACACCAAATTATGCAAAAAACATAGAAGATGAGGAAAAACTAAAAAACACTATTATCAAGCACAAAGAAAAAATTTTAAGCAAACAAAATAATACAAGAGAAGATTATGAGGAGGAAAGACAGGAAGGACCAATTAAAAACTATAAACGAGTTAGGCATAAGGATGAACCTTATTTTAGAATTACAACATTAAATAATATTCATCCATGTAATATAAAAAGACCGTCAAAGCAGGAAAAAATTAATTTCCAACAAAATACAGATTAACATCCTTGAAACAAAAAAATTTTTTTTCTCTTATCCTCAGATTTTCATAATTTTTTACGTTATAATGTGTGTTCAAGGCAGATTACAAATTGAACCAATTCAATCAAATGCAGGATATGCACCTATACAAACTTATTCCACGGAAATAGTTAATGAAACAGTAATTATACTACACATTATTAATATCGACCCTTTAAGTAATATAATAAATCAAATGGAGACAAACATTAAAAATTTTAACATCACAGGAAAAAAGGAGCTATTAGCCGAAATAAATCTAATTAGAGCTAAAATAAAATCCATAACCCCAAACAACAGAATAAAAAGAGGAATGTTAAATATTGTAGGAACAACATACAAATGGCTTTTTGGAATTATGGATGATGAAGATAGAACAGATATTTTAGATCACCTTAACAATATTGACCAAAACAACCATAATATTATACAAGACATGAACCAACAAATTGTTATAAATACACATTTTAATAAAACAATACACAACTTAGCAGAAACAATTAAACAAGACAGAACAATAATCAAGGACATACTTACAAGCATGGACAATCAAAATCAAGAAATAGAAATGAAAATACTTCATAATGACCAAATGGGGAAATTAAAAAATATAGAATTCAAAATAAATTATATTCAGGAAAACATAGCATCAGCAAAAAATAATATAATCGTACCAGAAATTTTATCAGAAGAGGAAATAAATAAATTTGACATTGATTTTTATAAATTAAAGCTAATCCGTATGGGCATTTTAAAATATAAGAATAATTGCATCATAATCGCAATTAAAATCCCAAAATCATTTATAACCATAGATGTCAAGTTAATTATTCCTATACCAAATATAGATTATATACAAATAGACCAAGAAAATCAGTTAATTGTAGAAATAAATAATAAAACATTTACATATGAACCCAACAAAATTTTAAAAGAATTAAAATTAAGTAAAAGTTGTACCATTAATAATAATTGCAAATTTATATTCAACAATATAACGAGTATCGAAGAAATTGACGATGATACAATTTTAATCAAAAATGCCAAGAATACAAAAATATATCAAAATTGCGATAAAAGAAATATTATACTTAAGGGAAGTAACTTAATTCAATTCGGTAACTGTAAAATTCAAATTCTAAATGAAATATTTTTTAACGAAAAAAACAGAATTTCACGAAAAATTTTTTTATCCAACAGAACTATTGAATCAAACCTATAAAAACACAATTAACTTTGATCATGTAACAATAGATAATTTTGACAATTTAAAAGAAATCACAGAACTTAAATACGAAAAGAAAATGACAAATGGCATATTTTTAACACTTTTTATTATTATTATTATTATATGTTTATCCATTTATATACATATATACTGTAAAAAAGAAAAATATAAACATTAATGTAAACAGAATTCAGGAGAATTCATACTCTCAGAGGGGAGGAGTTATGCCATTAGCAACACTTCCTATAACAGCCGACCCAAGAGGTCTACACTCCACATTAATGTAAACATAAACAATACCATTCCATTAAACATAGAGTGTCACAAGATAAGTGACAGTTTCCCTAAACATAGAGTGTCACAAGATAAGTGACAGTTTCCCTAAACATAGAGTGTCACAAGAAAAGTGACCAGAAGAAAATATTATAAACACTTAGATGTAAGCCAAACCAGAATATGATTTGATTCAATAAAGCAGTCTTGATTTAACACTCAACCAGAACAGACTCAATCTTAATTCATGCGTCCCACAACTGTCGGAAAGACTAGCAAACTCGGATCGCTACAACACTGTATAACACACAAAACCCAACAACACGTTACGGAGTATATTCAACAGGACAAAAAGCAAGATTAATACAATGGACAAGAGCAATGTAGTTTATAAAATACCATGCAACGGGAATAATGCAGAAAACTGAACTACACTTCAATATACAAAAAGCGGCACTTATGGCACTGTGCGGCCAGTGGACATTCACCTTCCATTTTACTGCAGCAAACATGGTAGATAAAGAAAAACATTACACCAAACGGTTCACTTTCGAAATGCTGCAGATAATACCCTGACAAATATAAGACTTAGTAATAAGGTAGACAACTACGCTCATTTATACAGGCATTTATTAGGGACAAATCAGTGTAAAGCTTCACGTTACAGAGTGCGGACGTGCAAAAATAAGTAGCTGATGTAATCACACTTAAATGTTAGTTTATTCTAAAATGTTTGTTATAAGCATTGCTCTATACAACTATTAATTTTGGAAAAAACTAAATAATTTTTGGAATCCATAGACTCTTGTGCATAAAACATAGTTAAGATCTCAACTCGGTTCAAAGAGGATTTTTACATTGATATTTAGATAATATATGAAATATGAAATCTAAGTTAGTCTATTCGTGTATATCTTCCATCAGTGTGGCTTAATCCTTTCATTAACCACTTCGAAGCGATTTCATGTTGCCTTGATTTGTCATCATTAGTGTTCACGCCACTGAGTGAACAGCAGGGAGGGAGTGGTAGAAATGTTTTTCCAAAAGCGAATACGGTTACGCCGACCACCAGCACTTTTAACTCCAGTTTTACTTTAGCCCGAAACATATCGTGGGTGAATACTTGCCTGTAAATAAATCATTGTGTTTAAAACTAGGTTAAAATTAAATTCCGGCGCGAATTAATTACTTGTACCAAATCGTTTTAGTATTTTGGGCCTTCTTTAGTTTATTTATCACAGTATCATCGGTGGACTTAACCTGTTTAGATACCTCTTGATCAGTATTGCTTGTCGAATGTAATGATATATATATGGAATCGGATTATTATGACTTATTCCATATTTCAGGCAATTTAACCTCATTGAAACCGTCTTCGACATGTTTTGGAAATCTTTTGCTTGTCCTCGTTGATGATCTGCTGACTCTTAGCTTGCGCTGAACTGGTGGTGCACTCAAGCGATTCTCAATTGTGGTCTCTCGCTAAGTTGCATGGTAGCAGCCGGTTTCAAGATCTTCGATTAGGTAATTTTAAGCGAGAATTGTGTTGAAGTCCGCTTGGCATAGCGACTGAGCTTACGATCTCCACTGGGAGAGTGCGTCTACTTTTTGCCGGGGTATCATAATTAACTGCAGCAGATGATTGTTAATTTTATCAAGAAGAACTTGTAAACCCAACGAACAAATCGCAAATGATCCTAAAGAGTACCCTTTATCAGCAAGTGTACAGGAATATTCTTCTGCCCATACGTGCGATGGAAACTCATCTTTAGTAATCAGAATTTCTGTATATGATCAAAATCCGTAGTGGTTGCCCATTTCACTTTCTTCATCAGATTTAAAGATATCAAAGAGCTAAAAATAGGCCGGAACACAAGTCATTTAGATGCATATAATTTGAATTCAGTTTTCCATTTATCCACTCCAGATGCTCAATTCGGGGTATATAACGGCCATCGAATGGATTGCTGGTCGCAGTAACATTTCTTTTCGACATAAACTGAAAGGATTATTAGGATTAGTAAACCATAACACTATTAGAAGAACTGAAAGTAAAGCAATTCTAGTAATAAAGAAAAGATAAGTTCACAAAGCACGGCACGCATACACATATGGTTTATATAGAGCTGCGCTTGTGTGTATGCACGTAGTAGCAGCGGTTGAGCAGAGCCGATCTGTATAGGTATCTAATCTTATATATATAATGAAGTAAGTCGACTCGCCAACTTGGGTTTCACCAGGTGAAACAAATATTTTAAATTTCGAAAACCAGATGTATGTCTATTAAATTGTTTTTACATGGCCCTATGCACGTTCATACTCATATTTTGCATGCTTCTTGTCCGATTTGGTAGTTTGGTAGAAATAGTTAGTCTGGCGAATTTGAATGCGAAATCAAAAACTACAGAAGGAAATCGGTTTATTACAAATTATGGAGGCGAAAGTCGACGTGGCAAAATATGAAAAGATGTATACTCTGCGCGCATACTAAGCCAGTGTACATACTAAATTTTTTGACTTTAGCTTTGTTAGTTTTTGACAAAATCAGTTTTGTTTGATTTGCGGGGGCGGAATTGGGCGCGGCAAAATTTTTAAATAGCCAATATCTGCGCGTCTATTGAACTAGTCTACATACCAAATTTAAAGTCGGTAGCTGTCATAGTTTTTAAGAAAATCTGTTTTATGTAAATTCCGAGAGCGAAGGGGCCGTGGCAAAAAGTGTGAACAATTAGTTTCTGCGCGCTAACTAAACGAAAATATAAACCAAATTTGATGTCTATAGCTGTTATACTTTTTAAGAAAAATAGTTTTATGTGATTATTTTATGTGATACATTTACATACTACATGAGTATACATACCAAATTCGGTGTCTCTAGCTCTTATAGCCTCCGAGATCTGCGTGTTCATACAGACGGACGGACGGACGGACAAACGGACAGACGGACGGCTAGATCGACTCGGCTGTTGATCCTGATCAAGAATATATATACTTTATAGAGTCGGAGAAGCTTTCTTCTGCCTGTTACATACATTTTGGAGACTTTAATATACCATTTCACCCTATGAGTGTATGATATAAAAAGTCCGATTTGTTCAACTGCTGAAGCAAATTTTATGGTTATTGATTTGTTGTATTTGTCTCTGCCCCGAATAGCAGAATACACCATAAGAACAATAAATAATTGCCGGAAATCCGTTAAAACAGTTAATTTTTTTCACCTAAACAAAGTTTGAGGGCACTGTTATTTTAATATCACTATATCGTTTAATAGTCCTGTAGGATGAGATGGTCAGCCACATTAGAAGAATAAATTAATAAGTACCGCCCGAATCGGTAATCCCTAAGGACCAAGTCAGTTAAATACCTAAATCGCTTATAAATTATGTTACACTAACCGAACTTTAACAAAATATTTCACGTTTCGCTTTTTTACAAAAAAAAAAAACATTTTCAATTTTAAAAAACTTGTGAAGGACGAAAACTACAAGATTGAAAAAAAATATAATATTATCTAAAAGAAGTGTTTGATTTTCTTTAGATAAATTGAGATCTGAAATAATAAAACAAATCTGTAATGGGGAAATTTACTACCTGATGCTAACTTTAATACCGTGAATGACGAAAGCGACAACGAAGAAGATGGTAATATTGAAGTTAACGATAATTATGTACAAGATGAAAGAGACAAAATCAACCCTTCAGTAGCCAAGATTTGCTTTAAATTTTCATAACGTTGAATATTCAATTAAATCGTTTAATGGTGAAGATACCCTTTCCATTGAAGTACAAATTAATGAATTCGATTATCTTGTAACCATAGTTTATTGGAATGATTTACAAATATTTATATTTGCAAAACTGTCATTAAAAGGATTACATATAAAAGCTTTTTGTTGCGAGCGAGCGAGGTATTTCTAACTGGTTAAAACTAAATAGCCGCCTTTCAATGAATTCAAGTCGACTACGAACAGTGCTCAATTGCACGAAATGATGGCTGATCGGAAAATGAGGAAAAAAGCCATGTGTTCAATCAAACAACCATTCGTAATTGACGGAATGGTTTACAAATGTTTATATTTGCAAAGCGGTCATTAAAAAAATTAGCAAAGCTTTTTGTTGCGAGTTGTATTTCTAACTAGTTAAAACTAAAAAAGGCGCCTTTCAATAAATTCAATTCGACTACGAACAGTGCTCAATTGCACTAAATGATGGCTGATCTAAAAATGAGTCAAAAGGAGAATTTCCAAGAATATTTCTTGCTGATGATTGATTCAGTATGTTATTGATGGTATTGAAGACTTTGGTAGGAACAAGTCAACGTTGACGTTAAAAGACTTCAAAGACAAATTGAAATCCGCCAATCAATCAATCTCACGTATGTATAAAGAGATAATAATCGACCGTTTAAAGATGAATGCGGGAAGTAAAGACAATCTTATGTCCGAAACGACTTATAAAAGAACAGCCAAACAGCCAACAGCCAAAGCATTGTGAGTGCAACATATTATTAATCGGGATTGGTAGTAGCGACGCGGTCAAAGCCATGGGTTCAATTAAACAACCATTCGTAATTGACGGACAAGAAATTAAAATCAGTATTTTTATTAACGCGAAGAATTTTGTAAAAGTGTGAAAGTAAAAATAAATCATGAATAATTGAAAAAAAAGTGACAGCATCGAGTTTTAAACGCAAATTTCGGTGTTGATAAGAATAATTTAAATACATTAAATGTCGACGAGATTGAATTAAATACTGAAGCTAACGTAAGCAATTACGCAAAGAACGATTTACGCGAACTGATTTAAAACTATAAATGCAAATGTAAATGCAAAGTCGACAAACGTGAAAATGCGAAATCGTAGTCAATGATGATACCCCAATATACTCACGTCCGCATGGATTCGCTTATAACGAACGTTGCTATGACACGAGATGTCAACAAGTTGATGAATGGTTAAAGCAAGGAATATTCGAGCACTCCGAGTCAGAGTACATAGGTCGGTAGTCCTGGTAAAAACGGGATGGATCTTCTAGACTATGTATCGAATATAGAAGGATCAACAAGGTAATATTACAAGACCATTTTCCTTTACCCTTAATCGAAGACCAACTGGACACATGGACAGTGAGCAGTGGAATGATATTCAGCACAATTGACTGTAAAAATGGATTTATCCATGTTGATTGTAACTTGTGTTCTATTTATCCGATCGGAAATTTCGGGATCTTATGTTTTATATCCAATACTATCACCTTAGCAAATTTTATGGGGATACTCCAATTTGTATGAAATTTTTTTGAAAATGTTTCTTCTAAATGGTACTGCGAGATTCTCCAAGCTCGTTTTTCCATCGTATTGGAAGTAAAGTTGCCTGGGCCGTGGAGTATGCAGCTTTGCGGGATACAAATATCGTTTGGACATAGACCAAGTTCGTCGTCGGGGTCGTCAGATTCCACTATACATATATGGTCTGCTGTTGACCAGATATTCTGCCTCCATAAAAATTGTTTGGAACGTTTCATCGCTGAGATTTGCGTTTACTGCTAAAATTGCTTCAATTGCCCGTTTAAAACAGCCTACTAGTCGCTCCCTTCTGTTTTTTAGGCTAATTATATCGTCCTAAAATAGTTGTTGCTGTACAACCTTCCATCAGACAGTTTTCGCCCATTCAATTTCGCCGACACTTAACTCATTCAATTTTCGATTGCATTTTAACCGTCTCCAAATCCAGGCAGTACTGCGAATTAATTTATTGTATCAGGAAATTCTTTGTATGAGTATATCCATTGGATGTTCCATCTCTTGAAGTACCATTACGATACCTGTTTGGTCGAATTCTTCTATAATGGGTTTTTGAATATCCGACGTGGATTCGGGTCTTTGAAGAAATTCGGGTCCCTTCAACCAATGAAGTTTATGCTGATATGCTATCACGCGTTATGACGTCAGCGATGTTTTCATTTGTTGATAGCCAGCGCCACTCTGATCTTACCGATTTTTCACAAATCTCACCTATTCGATTTGCGACAAAAACGTCCATACGTTTATCGCTGTTAATCCAGGTAAAAAGCGTATGTGAATCAGTCCAAAAGTAACGTTGATATATATTGATTTGTAGACCCTGGCTCATCATTTCAGCCAAACGGCATCCTAGTACGGCGGTCATCGTTTCCAGTTTCGGAATAGTTATGTAGGAAATGAAGTGTCAGGCGTGCATAATCATGGCAATCGTGTAGTACCTAGTGAGAGAGACAGAACTACACGCGGCGTCCGTAAATATCTGGTCGACTCACTCATTGAAAAATAAAGCAGAAGCGTCGATCCAGCACTCGCAAATTATACTCTCGCCTCGATCACATCGCACACCCAAATAACCAGAATATTCCAATTCTACAACTGCTCAACCGAGCTTTCGGGCCCAAGACAATTGGTGAAAATCGTGTGTGTGTGTGTGAAGTTCGCAAGTGAACAGAAAATTGTTAAAATTGCATGCCTTAACGTGTAATATATAAGTTAAGCACTTCTATCATAACAAGGAGTCAAGTACTTATACCATAAAACCCAAGTCCGTCAACACATGCCCATTGGCCGATCCTATTTCATCATCACAAGCAATTCCCATCGGTCAACCCCACTCAGTCGTCACATGCCCATTTGTCGCATGATCGCCTGTCTCAAATAACAGTCCGATCGCTAGGATAAACAACAAGTCACCCCACTCAATCGGCTGATGCCAATTTGTCGCATGATCGCCTATCCCCAGTAACAGTCCGATCGTTAGGATAAACAACAAGCCTGATACCCAGAATCACTCCACAAATTTCGGCAATAAACAAAGAATGGTCCTGAACACTTGTGTAAACAAAGAATGGTCCCACGCTCTTAGTGGACTATTGGACTCAGCCAACGCCGCCGCCTGCGACGTCGCGACGTCAATTATCCAAGCCTTCATCCAACATAATCAAATCATAGAAAATCAGTCTTAAGCCTAAGTCCAAACCATCCGGTAAACTTCGCTTTAGCTCCGCGGAATTCACTCAGTCAGAATCTTTCAGTTATCATTAAGTTGTAATTGTAAAGTGACTTTAAATAAAAACTTTATTTTTTTATACCGTGAGTGAAGGAAGTGTTTAATGGCGCCCGTGCAGGGACCCTGCCAAATAAAACTTGTTAGTGTTTGTGAAAGATATCAGTGGTCGTGACCGAGAAAACGCGTTAAATGCCTTAAAGTGTCAACGAAATAAAAACACTATATTGAACTACACTAAGAATCAGACAGGGTCAAATTTATCGCTGCAATTTCCTCCAAGATCCGTTCAGAGGAAAACTGATAACCCAAACGTGTTTGCCAAGGAGCGTTATTACCTTCAACGTTGGAAAAGCGAGCCCTCCTACAAGCCGATCAGTACAAGCACCGAAGATGTTATTAATAATGTAAGTTAAGCAAAATAATTCTAAGTGAAAGAAAATCAAAAAAGGAAAAAAGAATTTGTGTAAACACAGTGAGAAAAAATTTGTGAACCAAAACCAAAAGTTTAAATTTAAAAAAAAGAAAAAGAAAAACGCAAGCTAAAATATTTATAAAATCCTTAATTAAATTTTTTTCTCACTCAAGAAAAAAGAATCAAAAATTGTAAAAGAAACTAGTAATAAGTAATCCCAAAAAAAGGGAGAGAAATAATTCAAATTTAAAGAAAAAAATTTTTTTGTAGAAAAAGAGAATAATCATTTAATATTGAAAAATTTGCATAATACCACAAACTAAGACTTAAAAATATTTTTGAAAAAAAGAGAATAATCATTTAATATTGAAAAATTTGCATAATACCACAAACTAAGTATTTAAGTACCAAAAACCATTTCCGCCAAGATTAGCGGACATATCGCTATACCTTTGTCAATATAAACTAAAATCCAATTTTCGCGGCATTATATCGTTCGTGACGTCATAATATTCGCGATATCGTAACACTTATTTCCTTGAAAGAAACCTGGTTGAAAAAGAACGCTCTTATCGTTTGAAATATAGCTTCTGGAGGATACCATTTGAATTTTGCGATTAGTTGAGAAGTTGATGTATATATTTTTATGTTGTGGAATATATTTTTTTATATTAAAGATGAGTTTTGAAATAACGCTGAAAAAGAAATTTCGGAATTTCAAATAATTTTAAATTTTTGTTTAAAACAGTGCCAGTGCCTACCGGACTTTCTAGATTATGGGATCCGCAGAGACAAGTGCCTGATTCGCCACGTGCACGCTATAACCCAAATTGATCCAATATGATGGAGCAGATGATCCAATTTCAATTTTGTGACTAGACGTTGTTTATATGATTGTTTCTGGAAAAATGTATGTGCTAAGAAAACTTTTACTGTTTTTCGGTCACTCACACGACAAAAAAAGATGACTTGACAAATAAGCGAAATTACGGTAAAATCGTACTCTTACGGCTCTCTTTATATTTTTTACGGTTAGTTCACGTGTCTAAGTTTCATTTAAGAGCAGAACATTTACGGTTACAGAACCTCTAATGCAGTAAATAATTTAAAGAGTAATCTCTTAAAAATGTAACAAGTTTACAAAAAACACAAACTCAACTTTTCTTACAAATATTTTGTACATTTGATCTTTTTTTCACTACTACTATTCAAAACTGTACATTTGGAACATTTCTTAATAAAATATAATGAAAAAAATACGGAGATTTGGTACTTTATATTTGGGTCCTGTGGTTGACCTTTTTCCGGAAATGCCCATATCTAGATTCATCAATACACAGACGAGGAAACGAGCTTTAATTAAAATGGTAAAAAAAACCAACAGCATCAGAACGAATCATCAACTTCAACTCAAAACATCCGAAGTCAATGATAATGAATACAGCAAGAGGTTGTATACAACGGATGCTCAACGTATCGGACCATTTTTCATAAAAAAACAGAGGTAGAAATAAGACAAATTTTAAAGGATAAGGACGTTACTAATAACTCACAGTAAGAAAACAAATAGAGAACCCATAACAAAACGCATTATGTCCGTCACATGCGTCCCACAACTGTCGGAAAGACTAGCAAACTCGGATCGCTACAACACTGATAACACAAAACCCAACAACACGTTACGGAGGTATATTCAACAGGACAAAAAGCAAGATTAATACAATGGACAAGAGCAATGTAGTTTATAAAATACCATGCAACGGGAATAATGCAGAAAACTAAAGAAAATTACATAGCTACACTTCAATATACAAAAAGCGGCACTTATGGCACTGTGCGGCCAGTGGACATTCACCTTCCATTTTACTGCAGCAAACATGGTAGATAAAGAAAAACATTACACCAAACGGTTCACTTTCGAAATGCTGCAGATAATACCCTGACAAATATAAGACTTAGTAATAAGGTAGACAACTACGCTCATTTATACAGGCATTT
The DNA here is from genome assembly GCF_018151085.1 of Drosophila tropicalis. NCBI lineage: Eukaryota > Metazoa > Arthropoda > Insecta > Diptera > Drosophilidae > Drosophila > Drosophila tropicalis. The sequence goes on from NW_027173480.1 coordinate 30,426, forward strand.
ATTAGGGACAAATCAGTGTAAAGCTTCACGTTACAGAGTGCGGACGTGCAAAAATAAGTAGCTGATGTAATCACACTTAAATGTTAGTTTATTCTAAAATGTTGTTTGTTATAAGCATTGCTCTATACAACTATTAATTTTGGAAAAAACTAAATAATTTTTGGAATCCATAGACTCTTGTGCATAAAACATAGTTAAGATCTCAACTCGGTTCAAAGAGGATTTTTACATTGATATTTAGATAATATATGAAATATGAAATCTAAGTTAGTCTATTCGTGTATATCTTCCATCAGTGTGGCTTAATCCTTTCATTAACCACTTCGAAGCGATTTCATGTTGCCTTGATTTGTCATCATTAGTGTTCACGCCACTGAGTGAACAGCAGGGAGGGAGTGGTAGAAATGTTTTTCCAAAAGCGAATACGGTTACGCCGACCACCAGCACTTTTAACTCCAGTTTTACTTTAGCCCGAAACATATCGTGGGTGAATACTTGCCTGTAAATAAATCATTGTGTTTAAAACTAGGTTAAAATTAAATTCCGGCGCGTTTTAATTACTTGTACCAAATCGTTTTAGTATTTTAGTTTATTTATCACAGTATCATCGGTGGACTTAACCTGTTTAGATACCTCTTGATCAGTATTGCTTGTCGAATGTAATGATATATATATGGAATCGGATTATTATGACTTATTCCATATTTCAGGCAATTTAACCTCATTGAAACCGTCTTCGACTTGTTTTGGAAATCTTTTGCTTGTCCTCGTTGATGATCTGCTGACTCTTAGCTTGCGCTGAACTGGTGGTGCACTCAAGCGATTCTCAATTGTGGTCTCTCGCTAAGTTGCATGGTAGCAGCCGGTTTCAAGATCTTCGATTAGGTAATTTTAAGCGAGAATTGTGTTGAAGTCCGCTTGGCATAGCGACTGAGCTTACGATCTCCACTGGGAGAGTGCGTCTACTTTTTGCCGGGGTATCATAATTAACTGCAGCAGATGATTGTTAATTTTATCAAGAAGAACTTGTAAACCCAACGAACAAATCGCAAATGATCCTAAAGAGTACCCTTTATCAGCAAGTGTACAGGAATATTCTTCTGCCCATACGTGCGATGGAAACTCATCTTTAGTAATCAGAATTTCTGTATATGATCAAAATCCGTAGTGGTTGCCCATTTCACTTTCTTCATCAGATTTAAAGATATCAAAGAGCTAAAAATAGGCCGGAACACAAGTCATTTAGATGCATATAATTTGAATTCAGTTTTCCATTTATCCACTCCAGATGCTCAATTCGGGGTATATAACGGCCATCGAATGGATTGCTGGTCGCAGTAACATTTCTTTTCGACATAAACTGAAAGGATTATTAGGATTAGTAAACCATAACACTATTAGAAGAACTGAAAGTAAAGCAATTCTAGTAATAAAGAAAAGATAAGTTCACAAAGCACGGCACGCATACACATATGGTTTATATAGAGCTGCGCTTGTGTGTATGCACGTAGTAGCAGCGGTTGAGCTGAGCCGATCTGTATAGGTATCTAATCTTATATATATAATGAAGTAAGTCGACTCGCCGACTTGGGTTTCACCAGGTGAAACAAATATTTTAAATTTCGAAAACCAGATGTATGTCTATTAAATTGTTTTTACATGCCTCATACTATGTGCTATCTCGCTCACTCCACAAACACACGAGCACTCTAGCGCCGCTACTAGCCAACGGCCAATCCTGGCCTTATGCACGTTCATACTCATATTTTGCATGCTTCTTGTCCGATTTGGTAGTTTGGTAGAAATAGTTAGTCTGGCGAATTTGAATGCGAAATCAAAAACTACAGAAGGAAATCGGTTTATTACAAATTATGGAGGCGAAAGTCGACGTGGCAAAATATGAAAAGATGTATACTCTGCGCGCATACTAAGCCAGTGTACATACTAAATTTTTTGACTTTAGCTTTGTTAGTTTTTGACAAAATCAGTTTTGTTTGATTTGCGGGGGCGGAATTGGGCGCGGCAAAATTTTTAAATAGCCAATATCTGCGCGTCTATTGAACTAGTCTACATACCAAATTTAAAGTCGGTAGCTGTCATAGTTTTTAAGAAAATCTGTTTTATGTAAATTCCGGGAGCGAAGGGGGCGTGGCAAAAAGTGTGAACAATTAGTTTCTGCGCGCTAACTAAACGAAAATATAAACCAAATTTGATGTCTATAGCTGTTATACTTTTTAAGAAAAATAGTTTTATGTGATTATTTTATGTGATACATTTACATACTACATGAGTATACATACCAAATTCGGTGTCTCTAGCTCTTATAGCCTCCGAGATCTGCGTGTTCATACAGACGGACGGACGGACGGACAAACGGACAGACGGACGGCTAGATCGACTCGGCTGTTGATCCTGATCAAGAATATATATACTTTATAGAGTCGGAGAAGCTTTCTTCTGCCTGTTACATACATTTTGGAGACTTTAATATACCATTTCACCCTATGAGTGTATGATATAAAAAGTCCGATTTGTTCAACTGCTGAAGCAAATTTTATGGTTATTGATTTGTTGTATTTGTCTCTGCCCCGAATAGCAGAATACACCATAAGAACAATAAATAATTGCCGGAAATCCGTTAAAACAGTTAATTTTTTTTCACCTAAACAAAGTTTGAGGGCACTGTTATTTTAATATCACTATATCGTTTAATAGTCCTGTAGGATGAGATGGTCAGCCACATTAGAAGAATAAATTAATAAGTACCGCCCGAATCGGTAATCCCTAAGGACCAAGTCAGTTAAATACCTAAATCGCTTATAAATTATGTTACACTAACCGAACTTTAACAAAATATTTCACGTTTCGCTTTTTTACAAAAAAAAAACATTTTCAATTTTAAAAAACTTGTGAAGGACGAAAACTACAAGATTGAAAAAAAATATAATATTATCTAAAAGAAGTGTTTGATTTTCTTTAGATAAATTGAGATCTGAAATAATAAAACAAATCTGAAATGGGGAAATTTACTACCTGATGCTAACTTTAATACCGTGAATGACGAAAGCGACAACGAAGAAGATGGTAATATTGAAGTTAACGATAATTATGTACAAGATGAAAGAGACAAAATCAACCCTTCAGTAGCCAAGATTTGCTTTAAATTTTCATAACGTTGAATATTCAATTAAATCGTTTAATGGTGAAGATACCCTTTCCATTGAAGTACAAATTAATGAATTCGATTATCTTGTAACCATAGTTTATTGGAATGATTTACAAATATTTATATTTGCAAAACTGTCATTAAAAGGATTACATATAAAAGCTTTTTGTTGCGAGCGAGCGAGGTATTTCTAACTGGTTAAAACTAAATAGCCGCCTTTCAATGAATTCAAGTCGACTACGAACAGTGCTCAATTGCACGAAATGATGGCTGATCGGAAAATGAGGAAAAAAGCCATGTGTTCAATCAAACAACCATTCGTAATTGACGGAATGGTTTACAAATGTTTATATTTGCAAAGCGGTCATTAAAAAAATTAGAGCTTTTTGGTTGTATTTCTAACTAGTTAAAACTAAAAAAGGCGCCTTTCAATGAATTCAAGTCGACTACGAACAGTGCTCAATTGCACTAAATGATGGCTGATCTAAAAATGAGTAAAAAGGAGAATTTCCAAGAATATTTCTTGCTGATGATTGATTCAGTATGTTATTGATGGTATTGAAGACTTTGGTAGGAACAAGTCAACGTTGACGTTAAAAGACTTCAAAGACAAATTGAAATCCGCCGAAATAATGCGAGAGAAATCTAAGACTGATTAAAAACAATGTTCTATGATTTAACAAAAAATCCAGAAAAGTGAACGTAACTCTCAACCAATGCAATAAAAAGGGTTTTGAATGCAACATATTTGGCCAAATTGGCGAGTGTCCCAAGAAACCGTAAAAACGCGAAGTGAGTAATACACGAAAACTAAACATATCAATCTCACGTATGTATAAAGAGATAATAATCGACCGTTTAAAGATGAATGCTGGAAGTAAAGACAATCTTATGTCCGAAACGACTTATAAAAGAACAGCCACCAACAGCCAAAGCAATGTGAGTGCAACATATTATTAATCGGGATTGGTAGTAGCGGCGCGGTCAAAGCCATGGGTTCAATCAAACAACCATTTGTAATTGACGGACAAGAAATTAAAATCAGTATTTTTAGTAATTGATCCACAATTTCTTGACGAAGACTTGCTATTAACGCGAAGAATTTTTTAGTGTGAAAGTAAAAATAAATCATGAATAATTGTAAAAAACGTGACAGCATCGAGTTTGAAACGGAAATTTCGGTGTTGATAAGAATAATTTAAATACATTAAATGTCAACGAGATTGAATTAAATACTGAAGCTAACGTAAGCAATTACGCAAAGAACGAGGTACGCGAACTGATTTAAAACTATAAATGCAAATGTAAATGCAAAGTCGACAAACGTGAAAATGCGAAATCGTAGTCAATGATGATACCCCAATATACTCACGTCCGCATGGAATCGGTTATAACGAACGTTGCTATGACTCGAGATGTCAACAAGTTGATGAATGGTTAAAACAAGGTATATTCGAGCACTCCGAGTCAGAGTACAGAGGTCGGTAGTCCTGGTAAAAAACGAGATGGATCTTCAAGACTATGTATCGAATATAGAAGGATCAAAAAGGTAATATTACAAGACCATTTTCCTTTACCCTTAATCGAAGACCAACTGGACACATGGACAGTGAGCAGTGGAATGATATTCAGCACAATTGACTGTAAAAATGGATTTATCCATGTTGATTGTAACTTGTGTTCTATTTATCCGATCGGAAATTTCGGGATCTTATGTTTTATATCCAATACTATCACCTTAGCAAATTTCATGGGGATACTCCAATTTGTATGAAATTTTTTTGAAAATGTTTCTTCTATCTGGTACTGCGAGATTCTCCAAGCTCGTTTTTCCATCGTATTGGAAGTAAAGTTGCCTGGGCCGTGGAGTATGCAGCTTTGCGGGATACAAATATCGTTTGGACATAGACCAAGTTCGTCGTCGGGGTCGTCAGATTCCACTATATATGGTCTGCTGTTGACCAGATATTCTGCCTCCATAAAAATTGTTTGGAACGTTTCATCGCTGAGATTTGCGTTTACTGCTAAAATTGCTTCAATTGCCCGTTTAAAACAGCCTACTAGTCGCTCCCAACAGCCTCCGAAATTTGGTGCATTTGCTGGAATGAAATTCCAAATTATTTTAATACTTGCCATATTCTCTTTCAAGGCACACTTGTGCAGGTCCTCTAGGTCCACTTGTAACTCTCTTGCTGTTCCGCGAAAATTCGTGCCATTGTCTGACCAGATGATTTGTATAGGTCCACGTCGAGCCATCAATCTACGAACTGCCATTATGCAGGAATCGGTGTCTAGGAAGTGGGCTATCTCCACGTTGATTGCTCTTGTTGTCAGGCATGTGAATATTACTCGGTACCGCTTGCGGAGGTGTTTTAAGGTTCGAGTTCCTCTTTCTGCTTTGGTGTAAAATGTACCGAAGTAATCGACGCCTGTTGCTGTAAATGGTTTTTTGTGGGTGAAAAACCTTTCTTCGGGCAGAAATCACATTTTTGGTGTTTGTGGTTTTGCCTTATTACGTTTACACCAAACACAAGCAAGGACAGATATATTACTACCTGTGTTCCGACATGTTGTGCGTCGACATGAGTTTTATTGATCAGCATCCGAGTAAATTTATGTTTGCCATCAAGAACAACTGGAAATTTTGGTATATGTCGATACCTCTTTTGCACGTTCTATTCTGCTCACATTATGCCATTGTCATCCAGGTATACACAATATTTTGACAACCTTAATTTTGAAGAAGGCCTTCTGTTTTTTAGGCTGATTATATCGTCCTAAAATAGTTGTTGCTGTACAACCTTCCAAATCAGACAGTTTTCGCCCATTCAATTTCGCCGACATTGTAACTCAGTAAATTCTTTGATTGCATTTTAACCGTCTCCAAATCCTTGAAGTACCATTACGATACCTGTTTGGTCGAATTCTTCTATAATGGGTTTTTGAAGATCCCACGTGGATTCGGGTCTTTGAAGAAATTCGGGTCCCTTCAACCAATGAAGTTTATACTGATATGCTATCACGCGTTATGACGTCAGCGATGTTTTCATTTGTTGATAGCCAGCGCCACTCTGATCTTACCGATTTTTCACAAATCTCACCTATTCGATTTGCGACAAAAACGTCCATACGTTTATCGCTGTTAATCCAGGTAAAAAGCGTATGTGAATCAGTCCAAAAGTAACGTTGATATATATTGATTTGTAGACCCTGGCTCATCATTTCAGCCAAACGGCATCCTAGTACGGCGGTCATCGTTTCCAGTTTCGGAATAGTTATGTAGGAAATGAAGTGTCAGGCGTGCATAATCATGGCAATCGTGTAGTACCTAGTGAGCGAGACAGAACGACACGCGGCGTCCGTACCTATCTGGTCGACTCACTCATTGAAAAATAAAGCAGAAGCGTCGATCCAGCACTTAATTATACTCTCGCCTCGATCACATCGCACACCCAAATAACCAGAATATTCCAATTCTACAACTGCTCAACCGAGCTTTCGGGCCCAAGACAATTGGTGAAAATCGTGTGTGTGTGTGTGAAGTTCCAAGTGAACAGAAAATTGTTAAAATTGCATGCCTTAACGTGTAATATATAAGTTAAGCACTTCTATCATAACAAGGAGTCAAGTACTTATACCATAAAACCCAAGTCCGTCAACACATGCCCATTGGCCGATCCTATTTCATCATCACAAGCAATTCCCATCGGTCAACCCCACTCAGTCGTCACATGCCCATTTGTCGCATGATCGCCTGTCTCAAATAACAGTCCGATCGCTAGGATAAACAACAAGTCACCCCACCCAATGTAGAAATTTATATAAGAAAAAAAAAAAAAAAAAAAAAAAACGTCAATTATCAAGCCTTCATCCAACATAATCAAATCATAAAAAATCAGTCTTAAGCTAAGTCCAAACCATCTTAGGTAAACTTCGCTTGATAGCCTCCGGGAATTCACTCAGTCAGAACTTTCAGTTATCATTAAGTTGTAATTGTAAAGTGACTTTAAATAAAAACTTTATTTTTCTTTTTACGTGAGTGAAGGAAGGGACCCTGCCAAATAAAACTTGATCGAGTGTTAGTGAAAGATATCAGTGGTCGTGACCGAGAAAACGCGTTAAATGCCTTAAAGTGTCAACGAAATAAAAACACTGTATTGAACTACACTAAGAATCAGACAGGGTCAAATTTATCGCTGCAATTTCCTCCAAGATCAGGGGGGAATCTTTCAGTTATCATTAAGTTGTAATTGTAAAGTGACTTTAAATAAAAACTTTATTTTTTTATACCGTGAGTGAAGGAAGTGTTTAATTGGCGCCCGAGCAGGGACCCTGCCAAATAAAACTTGATCGAGTGTTAGTGAAAGATATCAGTGGTCGTGACCGAGAAAACGCGTTAAATGCCTTAAAGTGTCAACGAAATAAAAACACTATATTGAACTACACTAAGAATCAGACAGGGTCAAATTTATCGCTGCAATTTCCTCCAAGATCCGTTCAGAGGAAAACTGATAACCCAAACGTGTTTGCCCAGGAGCGTTATTACCTTCAACGTTGGAAAAGCGAGCCCTCCTACAAGCCGATCAGTACAAGCACCGAAGATGTTATTAATAATGTAAGTTAAGCAAAATAATTCTAAGTGAAAGAAAATCAAAAAAAAAAAAAGAATTTGTGTAAACACAGTGAGAAAAAATTTGTGAACCAAAACCAAAAGTTTAAATTTAAGAAAAAAAAAAAGAAAAACGCAAGCTAAAATATTTATAAAATCCTTAATTAAATTTTTTTCTCACTCAAGAAAAAAGAATCAAAAATTGTAAAAGAAACTAGTAATAAGTAATCCCAAAAAAAGGGAGAGAAATAATTCAAATTTAAAAAAAAAAAAAATTTTTTTGTAAAAAAAGAGAATAATCATTTAATATTGAAAAATTTGCATAATACCACAAACTAAGACTTAAAAAATATTTTTGAAAAAAAACAGAATAATCATTTAATATTGAAAAATTTGCATAATACCACAAACTAAGTATTTAAGTACCAAAAAACCATTTCCACCAAGATTAGCGGACATACCGCTATACCTTTGTCAATATAAACTAAAATGCAATTTTCGCGGCATTATATCGTTCGTGACGTCATAATATTCGCGATATCGTAACACTTATTTCCTTGAAAGAAACCTGGTTGAAAATATTTTTTCCAAAATGACTAATGACAACTGGGTTAAAGCAGCAGTCCTCCAGCAGGGTGGTAGTCAGGCAGCAGCTTCCGATGCTCCGACAGCATCCACCTCAGGTGCAGCAGCCGTAAATAGATAGAAGCACTGTCGATACAAGGATTAGATGTAGCTATCCAAACAATTTTGTCATCTCAGCTACAGGAAATAGTGAACCAATTAAATTCTTCTCAGCCAGGACACATTCCCTTTAGGGACCAGACAGCTAGCGTCCAGGATAACTGGCATGAATTAGACAAAGTGCCAGATATCGTAAAAAATCTTGACAAATTCTCAGGTAGTCGTGAAGAATTCTCAACATGGTTTGCTTCCGCCACACGTTTGATGGAATTGTACGCCCCCATTCAGGGAACACCCAAATACTTTGCAATTCTGGTAACCATTCGAGGCAAAATTACAGGCCATGCGAATACACTGTTGAAAGTATATCGCACTGCTTTACATTGGGGTGCAATCTCTCAGTGTCTGTTATCTGAGTACTCAGACAAACGAGATTTAAGCACTCTAGAATATCAGCTATTCACCATGACCCAGAAAGGCGCATCCATTCATCAATTTTACTTCGCCGTTTACCAACAGATGTCTTTAATACTAGACCAAATCGAAACACTGGGTTATACTCCCGAGACTATGGAAGCCATGGCAAAACAGGTCAGAGATAGGGCTCTAGATACCTTCATCAGAGGTCTTAACGGAGATCTCTCAGACATGAGAGCTTAGCTCAACCCAGAGATCTGAGGCATGCATTGCAATTGTGCGAGATGTTGGACAATAAAAGGGCTAGGAACATTATCAGCCATCGTGACACTCGTCCACCAGTAGGACCAAAACCCCTGCATTATGCAAAAAATAACTTGCAACCTCAACAATCATACATACCGGCAATTCCACCCAAACCTTATAATAACAACAACTTTTATAATCAAAAACCAATGCAAAACGTGTTCATACCCCAAAATAAATTTCCTCAAACGAAAAACCCCATGTTTGTCAATGCACCACCGAGGCCATTTGCTCCGAAGCCTCAGCCGGTACCAACTCCTATGGATGTCGACGGCTCTATTCTAACAAAAAAGTTGACTACATGAACAAGCCAAACGCTAATTCACCACAATAATTTGCTCTCAAAAGAGTCAACCAGTCCACCGGAAATTTTCCCAATAAAGTACAGAGGCAATTCCATATCGAAACCGGTATGTCAGGTGAACAATATATCACCATACCGCCTCAAGAAGAGCATTACTCCGATATGTCCGATTATCAGTCTGCTTACCAAGGCCAAGAAGACCTTTACGAATTAGTCCCATATTCTGAGGTTCGTGAATATCAACAGCAGGAGCAATATTTTACCTCACAAGGGGACAACTCAGAGTTAGTCCCGCAAAATAAAGAGGAAACCAAATCACAATCACAGGAACCTCAACAGCCACAAATTGAGGACACCGTTAATTTTTTAGGTTAAAGTGTTCCTCTTTGCAGTACTTTGTTGGCCGGGACAAAGACGGAACCGCATACAATTTCTTAATAGATACCGGCTCCAACAAAAACTATGTCCAACCAGAAATAGCCAAAAACGTCAAAACAAATGAACACAAGTTTTACGCGAACACCCTAAGTGGTAGCATTCTAATCACCAGCCATATCCATTTGGGTTTATTTAACGAACCCAACAATCCTATAACTTTCTTTTTTATTACCTAATTTGAATCCGTTCCATGGGATTCTAGGTAATGACACACTAAGAGAATTAAACGCCATTATTGATATAGGGAAAGATCTATTATTTGTTAACAACTCTCACGTTGTTAAAGTAAAGCAGATGCGAGCTCATCAGGTCCATACGATCGAATCAGAGGAGCTCACCAATCAGCAGAAACTAGGGTTAAAAGCACTCCAAGAGGAGTAAGAATCGCTTTTCGCAGACCCAAATAAGAAGTTGACTTATGCTACTAATGTCCAAGGAGAAATCCGAACGACAACAGACACTCCAGTCTACACCAAACATTATCCGTACCCAGCTTCTCTCAAACAAGTAGTAGAAGACCAGCTACAAGAATTACTACGAGATGGTATAATACGACCTTCACGGTCGCCCTATAATTCCCCTGTATGGATAGTCCCTAAAAAGAGCGACAGCCTTGGGAATAAGAAATATAGGATGGTCATTGATTACAGAAAGCTCAATGCAGTTACAGTTTCGGATAAGTATCCTATCCCCGAAATCGGAGAAATGGTTGCGCAGTTGGGCAACAATAAGTATTTCTCTGTTCTTGATCTAAAGAGCGGATTTCATCAGATTTCCCTTAAGGAATCTGATATTGAAAAAACGGTATTTTCTATGAATGGAGGGAAATACGAGTTCACAAGACTCCCCTTCGGTCTAAAAAATTCCCCATCAATATTCCAAAGAGCTCTCGATGACATCTTGAGAGACCTCATTGGAAAAGTTTGCTATGTCTACATTGATGATATAATAATATTCAGTAAATCTGAGGAAGAGCATTTCCGACATCTAGCTCTAGTATTTTCTACCTTGTCCAAAGCAAATATGAAGGTCCAAGTAGATAAATGCAAATTCCTAAGACACAGCGTTGATTTCCTAGGCGTAGTTATCTCAAGGGAAGGAGTTAAAACCAATCCAGAGAAAATTCAAGCCATTAAAAAGTTCCCCATACCAAAGAACCTAAAACAACTAAGGTCCTTCCTGGGATTAGCTAGTTATTACAGAAGATTTATCAAAGATTTTGCTAAGTTAGCTAGACCCTTGACCGCGTTATTGAGAGGAGAACATGGCAGAGCTAAAAAAGAATGTCTCAAGCAAGATTGAAATCCGATTCGGTGAAGCCGAACTCGATGCCTTTGAGAAAGTAAAAAATGCACTAGTATCACAAGATGTGATGTTAGCATACCCTGATTTTAAACAAGAGTTCCATCCAACCACTGATGCTTCAAACTTTGCATTAGGAGCTTCTCTAGAACAGAACGGTAGACCCATTACATTCCTTTCCCGTGCGTTATCCAAGGCCGAAGAAAATTATACTACAAATGAAAGAGAAATGCTAGCAATAGTATGGGCATTGGATAAGTTAAGGATGTATGTATACGGCAAATCCAAAGTGATCATTTACACTGACCACCAGACTCTCACTTATGCTCTCAGCCCGAAAAATAACAACACAAAGCTGAAGAAATGGAAAAGTTACCTGGAGGAATATAACTACGAGTTGAAATATAAACCGGGTAGCTCAAATGTGGTAGCAGACGCACTCTCTAGAAACCCCACCAGCATAAATGCTAGCAGTACGTCAGCTACAGCCCATAGTGATGAAAGCTCAGGTCATGAACTCATTCCAGCAATGGAAATCCACATCAATGTCTTTAAAAACCAATTGTTTATCCTCAATGGTGATAACGAATCCACTACCTTTGAAATACCGTTCCCTACATATCATAGACATACAATAGTGAGAAGCAATTATTCCGAAGAAGATCTTGTAACCATCTTGAAAGAAAAAAATTGATCCTAGAATAGTTAATGGTATTTTCACTTCCGAAAGTATCATGGGAAAAATTCAACAAATATTTCCAGAGCATTTTAGGAATTACAAGGCAAGATTCACGCATATTCAAACTATAGATGTCCATGATTCTGTTGATCAGATTCAACAGCAACATATCATAATAAAAGAACACCTCAGAGCACATAGAAATTCCGTTGAAAATAAAAAACCAATTTTATCTGAATATTTTTTGCCCGGTATGAAGAAAAAGATAGAAGCAATAGTAAACTCTTGCCAAACGTGCAAACTCTCTAAATACCAAAGACACCCTCCGAACCAAGAAATACAACCAACCCCTATTCCGAAATATCCAGGTGAAATTATTCATATAGATTTATATTCCACCCAAAATAAGATTATTTTAACCGCAATAGACAAATTTTCTAAATACGCGCAAGTTAAACTCGTAAACTCAAAAGCAGCAGAACATCTTAAAGTACCCTTACGTGAGTTGTTAATAGCCTTCGGTATGACAAAAACCGTGGTGATGGATAACGAAAAGGCTTTAAATTCTGCATCAATAAAATTTCTTTTGAATAATCAGTTAGGTATACAATTCCACACTATTTATTTATTTTATTTATTTATTTATTTATTTACGTCAACTAACACAGCAGTCGACGAAAAAGCTTAAGCTAAAGACAGATAGTAATTAAATGAAGAAGGTAGCTTAGCTTTATATACAACTAAACATCCCCAGCCCGGTGGAGGTGTTTTATTTGCACAAGGTGCCAGCTATGCCCCGATTCACAGCCAATGTGGCCAGGGATGAGTTGCAGCCAATCCAAGTCCAGAATATTTTCATTGGTTTCGCTGTAGATGATTAAAAAGTATAGCGCGAAGAGAAGTGACAGAAAGATGAGGAGAGATAAGGTGAGAAAGGTTGTTAAAAGATTGGCAAAGAACACGAAGAGGTTCGTGAAGAGAGTAGTTAGTCAGACATCTACTAAGGTGAATAGGAAAAAAGTTTCTGGTCCGACGTGAGGGAACACAAAAATACAGCGTATCTAGTAAATTCGTAGAAATGACTTCGCCGTTGACTAGTTTATGGAGAAAGAGAATGCCAAAAACAAGCCTACGGTTATAAAGTGAAGGAAGATTAATAAGAAGAAGTCTGTCAGAATAAGAAGGTAGGCGAAGACCCGGGTCCCAATTTAGACCGCGTAGCGCAAACTTAAGGAATTGCTTCTGTACCGATTCAATACTACGCTGGTGAACATCATATTGCGGGTTCCACACTGGCGAGCAATATTCTAGAGTAGGGCGAACTAACGAAGTGTATAAAACCTTTGTTACATAGGGATCATCAAATTCTTTGGCCCAACGTTTAATGAAGCCGAGAAGGCTGCTAGCTCTGTTGACAATTGAAGAAATATGAACATTAAATGAAAGTTTAGGGTCAAACATAACGCCTAAGTCTTTGAATGATGGAACACAATCTAACAGAACAGACTTAATAGAGTAATGAGCTAGGAGCGGAGACAAACGACTGAAAGTCATAAAAGAACATTTAGAGGCATTAAGGTGTAATTTATTAACGTGGCACCAATCACAGAACGCATCGAGATCTGATTGCAAGTACTGTTGGAAAGAAGGATCATTATAGGAATAACAAATCTTGACGTCATCCGCAAACATGAGCACGCGTGAATGAGCCAAGGCCAAAGGCAAATCATTTATAAACAATGTAAATAATAGTGGGCCCAGATGACTGCCTTGGGGTACACCTGACGTAACTCGAACAGTTTTAGATATCGAGGAACGAAAAGACACCTTTGGGTTCTGCCAATAAGATACGACTTTAACCAAGCCAATAGTTTTGGGGAAAAACCCATGATGTTAAGTTTCGCGAGGAGCAAAGAATGATCAACCGTATCAAAAGCCTTACTGAAGTCAGTATAAATAACATCAGTTTGACACTTTTTACGGAAGCCATGGTGTACTAGGGTAGTCAATTCTAGAAGGTTGGTAAGCGACGAACGACCTTTCATGAAACCATGCTGGCAAGGAGAAATAGTGGATCTGGATAGATGTTGAAGGGAAGACGTAATAATTTTCTCAAACAGTTTAGGTATTGCCGAAAGTTTGGCAATGCCACGGTAGTTGGAAACATCCGATTTGCAACCCTTTTTAAAAAGCGGAATAATAAATGACTCCTTCCAAATATCAGGAAATCTACAAGTCTCACTCGATATAAAGAATAACCGAGCTAAAGGCTTAGATAGGGAAATCGAACACATTTTAAGGATGCAACTAGGTATATCATCAGGCCCGGGAACGAAGGAAGACTTCATAGATGACAAGCTAGAGAGAATACAGTCTTCAGTAATACTGGGAAAAAACATACAATTTAAATGTGGGATTGAAAAGGGATAGGGTGTGGGATCCGAAGCAGTAGTAGAATATGTCGACTGAAAAATTTAGCAAACAGATCTGCAATATCTAAATCATTATTAGCAGACTGATCGTTAAGTCTGAAGGTGGAAGGTAGGACATTAGAGCGTCTTTTGGAATTGACAAAGTTGTAAAATCTTTTGGGGTTATTATAAAATTCAGCCTTACAGCGAACGAGATAATTGTTGTAGCATTGAGTATTTAAAAGACAAAATTGAGATTTAGCTATACAATAATTTGCATAGTCAAGTCGCGAACCAGTTTTTTAAATCTTTTAAAATATCTCGATTTAATGTTGCGAAGATTAGAGAGCCTACGTGTGAACCAGACTGGCGAGCTGGAGACGGTAGAGACATTCACATAAGGAACGCATTTATCAATTAGAGAATTAAGAGCAGAATAGAAAAACTTCACTGCACAATCTATATCGCAGCACTCAAATAGAAACGACCAATCAAAAGAGAAAATAAGGCTGTTAAGAAGATTGAAATTTGTTTTACGAAAACATCTACGACGAGAATTTGAAATGTTTTTAAATAAATTAGTAACGGAATTGTAAGAAATAGTAACTTCAATGGTAGGATGATAAGGATCTTCAGGTTTCACTAGTGGCTGTGTTTGCGATACAGCACTAACAGTGGGATCAGAGACAAAAACAAGATCAAGGATTCTTTTAGAACAGTTAAGGAAAGAATTCAACTGATATAGTGGACATTCAAGTAGGCTATCAAGAAAAACATGTTGAGATGAAGGAATTAAGAAAGATAGATTATCATCAACAAGCCAAGAAATATTAGGCAAGTTAAAATCACCTAAAACTATAAGAACATCACGATCTTTAAGACGACCAAAAATAGTTCGTAAAGCATCAGCATGGTGCACGTAGATCATGATATCAGAAGCTGGAGGAATATATGAACAAGAGATATATAGGCTAAAGTTAGAACATGTAACTTTGACGCAAATAAACTCAACACCTAAGGGGAGATCAATCGGCACCACACTTGAAGACAGATTCGAGTTTACAGCAATGAGTACTCCACCGCCACGACGACCAACACGATCAAGCCTATAAGAAATAAAATTATTAGAAAGAATTTCATTATCTAAAACAGAGGAGTTAAGCCAAGTTTCAGAGAAAGCTAATATGTCAGCCGAAAAGGTTTGGCTATCACAGAAAAGGTTCGACAGCTTGGTAAGAAGTCCTCTTACATTTTGATAATGAATGCAAAGACTAGACGTTATTAGTTTTTTGAAGCAGAAGATAAAGTAGGAAGGTGGACAGGCAACGGACGAGAGCGCTTATTGGGCGCAAACTCGTGTACAACTAGGCCCTCTGGCCAAAAATTAGGGTCAACCATAGCTGAGAAGTACTCATTTGGTACTGTAATTTTAAAAGAGGAGATTTCATGAGGCCTAGAAAACTTAAACTTTTGAATTAAAACCTTAGCAGGGCAAATATTACCAATGTAAGCTGCCACAGACGACTCAGAAGTATCTGGAGCAAGCCTAGAAATAAATAATTGTTTGCGATGAGGCACTACAGTTAGTGGAGGCGGAGGAGCATTGGGATCCGCAAGTGATTGAGAGCCGGCATGATCCTGTGATTGATCAGAGTTCCCGTGAGGGATAGATTGAGGTACACCAGGGCTTGTAATGGGTACTTCAATCTGAAAAAGAAGAGCATAAAGAGGGACAAGAAGATGGTGTAGGCGAAAGTAAAATCGGAGAGGAAGTAATAGAGAGAGCTGGCGACTGCTTACGAGGCAACTCAAGGGTACATTTCTTGTGCAATTTCTCAGAAGGTGGAACAAATTTGAATTGCGACAATAATTGAACGTTAGAGTCACACTCGTTTGACAGCTGTTTGGCCAGTTTGTTTAAAGAAAGAAACCTTAAACGAAGATCCCTATACATACGGCTAAAATCAAGCTGCTGGCTAGCACAAGATGGGCAAGTCCAGCGCATTAAGCCAAGCTCAGGCTTAGAAACAGACAAACCAGAAAATTTGTCGTAGTCGCGGCCATTGAGGCCAGCACATTTTAAGTGAATAAGATTATCGCAGAGCCAACTACTCCACCATATACTTCGTCTAGCAACGGCCAAATAAAAGATTTCATTCAACATATACATATAAGATGCTTGAAGCTACAGCACCCCGAAATGGAATTCGAGGATTTAATATTCAAAGCCGTTGACGAATACAATAAAACCATCCATAGTACCACCAACAAAAAGCCAATAGAAGCATTTTTTGTAACAAATTTAATCCATAATCCAGAAAAATTAGCACTTGAAAGGGAAAAGATTGCAGAAACCATTTTAAAGAAGCAAAATAAGGACCTAGGGTACCATAATAAAACTAAAAAACCCGTCAAAATCTACGATCCAGGTGAAATTATCTACGTTAGGATTAATAAACGGCTAGGCTCGAATCTAACGTCTAGATATAAAAAAGAAATAGTAGATGAAGATCTTAATACCAAGATTAAAACCAGGTCAGGAAGGATAGTTCATAAAAACCACTTGAAGTATTGATAAACATCCTCTTCCGACAGATTGCTCATGTTACCACTTTGCTGGGGTCACACAACCATACTATACATGTTGGAAACCGGGTTAGCCGCGCGCCAGAACGGAACGTTTAAAATCATTCACGTCATCGAATTAGAAAAATATCAAATGTCCATATCCGTTCTAAAAGAAGTCGTTAAGAATTCATCAAACCTTAGTCCGTATCAATCTTTTGTGGCCTATGAGATAACTCGGATACAGAACGAATTGAGGAGGCTTCAGCCGATAAAATTCAGAAACAAAAGATCGCTTGATATACTTGGCACGGCTTGGAAATGGTTAGCGGGCACACCTGATCACGAGGATCATAAGATTGTGGTAGATAAGATCAATGAATAATTGGAAAACAATAATCGGCAGGTCATTATTAATAATCTAATAGAAAATAAGATAAACGATTTAATTAAGATAACTAATACCATATTAATTAGAGGTAAACCCGAATACAATAATAAGTCAGAAGAAATTGAAATAACCAAATTTAAATTGAGTCTTTTAAGAGAAGAAATAACAAATATTATTTACGTAATTGATTGGGCTAAGGCCAATACCGTAAACTCATTAATACTGTCCTCTGCTGTGTTTAAGAATAAACATCGTGTTCATCTGAAATGGCTTCACCAAATCAGATTGAACAAAGAAATACACAAAACACACAAGAAAAATAAGTCATAAAGATTCCTATGACAATTATTGCTTAATTCCAAAAAACAAAAAACATGCATCCACACTCTGTGGAAAACACTTAAGATTGTAACAGCAGCGGAGTATCAAGTAACCGACGCTGAGCATGAAATATAAACAATTTTCAACCCCCGAAAAACGTGGGTCATTAGAATAAGATATTTTAAGAACAATTGTTACCTCCTAGAGCCTAAGATTCCCTATATAAACTTTATACTTTTGTTAATAAAATGAGTTCATATTTTGAATTCAACGAATGAAGATTGGGTTATTCTTGTCCTCCGGAATCCCTATTCATTTTGGTCCTTCGAGCCGGATTGATCATGTTTGGTCCTTCGATAAGAAAGAACTCTGTAGTTTTCCCCCACCAGTGGTAAGAGACTCAGAGGTTCAATCAGCTCCTTAAGAGTTTGAGATCTAATACAAGTGTAAATGCTTAGACCAGCTAAAGGTAGCAAAATAAATAACTCTTGTTTTCCCCCACCAGTGGTAAGAGACAGAGTATAAAATTAAAGCAAAATATTATTGCTTAATAAATAAAAAAATGCGTGCGTCTGAATTTAAAGGCAGTTTGGCTAGTGGAGCAACTGTAGTATCTTCGGCGGCGGGAGAGTTTTTAACCGATCTTAAAGGCAGTTTGGCTAGTGGAGCAACTGTAGTAATTTCGGCAAACGGAGTGTTTTGATGTTTGGCGTTTTCGAAGCCGTAATATCGAAAGTATAACAAATATATTGAGTGTGTATGTACACTAATATCGTTGCAAACTCTGTATGTAGTTGCAAGTAGGCAACAAAGATCAGCAGCAGAGCAATGAAACAGTTGCAATTAGGCAACAAAGGATAGCAGAAGAGCAATGAAATAGTTGCAAGAAGGCAGCACGTTAGCAGCAGAGCAACAAAAGGATAGTGCCAGGTGGCCGCAGGAGCAGATCGGAGAAACGAGCGGAGTCCGAACGAGTTTAAGGAGAGGCGAGCGGAGGCAAAGCATGGTTTTCTAACAATTTAAAGGTCGCTTAAATCAAAAACTAACTACATATTATAAAAATAAATTCAAAACGTCACATTTGGCGGCCCTTTGCAGAATGTTTAAGAATAAACATCGTGTTCATCTGAAATGGCTTCACCAAATCAGATTGAACAAAGAAATACACAAAACACACAAGAAAAATAAGTCATAAAGATAAAGATAAAGATAAAGATTATTGCTTAATTCCAAAAACAAAAACATGCATCCACACTCTGTGGAAAACACTTAAGATTGTAACAGCAGCGGAATCAAGTAACCGACGCTGAGCATGAAATATAAACAATTTTCAACCCCCCGAAAAACGTGGGTCATTAGAATAAGATATTTTAAGAACAATTGTTACCTCCTAGAGCCTAAGATTCCCTATATAAACTTTATACTTTTGTTAATAAAATCAGTTCATATTTTGAATTCAACGAATGAAGATGGTGTTTTAGTTTGCGGTGCTGAACTCCTCTTCAGCTGAAATAGATTTTATTGACACAATTAAAGAAGAGAGCCTAACATTTGTAAACATTGAAGAACTAATAGAGTTTGCCGAGGTCAGCATAGCCTCAGACGGTAAATCACTCCTTTATATTGTTAGCCTACCCAGAGTAATTAATGAAATTTGTACACAAATCCTTGCAATACCAATTAAATATCAAAAATTTATAGAAGAAATAGACTATGAGAATATCATGAAATGTAACAAGAAATACTTCGGGTTAATCAATAAGAATAAATGTAAAATTCATAATGGTAAGACAATCTGTAAACTGGAAGATCTGACTAATTTAGAAAACAGTAAATGTGTAGGAGCCTACTTGCAAACAAGGAATCCACAATGTAAGGTCATCAACAACCAGCACGTAAAATCCCATTCGGAAATAATGCCCGTTACCTTGCTGCTGAACCAATTTCAAGGGGACATCAACATCAATGGAGAAAACATTACCCTAGAAGGCACCTTCATAATTCAAGCGGAAAACGCGACAGTCGTCATAGAAGCCTCCTGGTATATTGTGAAGACACGCTTTGAAGTCGAGGTTCAACCGCCGCTGTTGCAATTACTATCAGATAAGCAGCAAAGAGGTGAAAGGTTATCACTGGAAATGATCAAGGAACTACACATCAATAATACTAATAATCTGGAGAGAATCCAAAGAAACAACTTGATTATGTCTTCGTCAAGCTGGATTATTCTAACCCTTCTGGCAGCTGCAATGATAACATATTACATCATCAAAAAATTCTGCAGCCACGAAACAGGCAACCATGGTCCACCAATGGAAGTCTCAATCGCGCCAGTTCAATATGTTGTTGCGACCGAGGACGTCCGCACTTAAAGGGAGAGGAGTTAAGCACTTCTATCATAACAAGGAGTCAAGTACTTATACCATAAAACACAAGTCCGTCGACACATGCCCATTGGCCGATCCTATTTCATCATCACAAGCAATTCCCATCGGTCAACCCCACTCAGTCGTCACATGCCCATTTGTCGCATGATCGCCTGTCTCAAATAACAGTCCGATCGCTAGGATAAACAACAAGTCACCCCAGTCAATCGTCAGATGCCAATTTGTCGCATGATCGCCTATCCCCAGTAACAGTCCGATCGTTAGGATAAACAACAAGCCTGATACCCAGAATCACTCCACAAATTTCGGCAATAAACAAAGAATGGTCCTGAACACTTGTGTAAACAAAGAATGTGTAAACACGCTCTTAGTGGACTATTGGACTCAGCCACAGCCGCCGCCTGCGACGACGTCAATTATCCAAGCCTTCATCCAACATAATCAAATCATAGAAAATCAGTCTTAAGCCTAAGTCCAAACCATCCGGTAAACTTCGCTTTAGCTCCGCGGAATTCACTCAGTCAGAATCTTTCAGTTATCATTAAGTTGTAATTGTAAAGTGACTTCAAATAAAAACTTTATTTTTTTATACCGTGAGTGAAGGAAGTGTTTAATTTATATACAAAATCAAGGTTGTTGGCGAACGAATTTCACAAGAAGCAACCACTACATGTTCAAAAAGTAGTTGAAGTTTGTGTGACTGTACGAGAGGTGACGAGTGGACGGTGAGACAGTGAGCGGTCGGACGACGCAAGAAGAGCGTATCCCAGAATTTTGGCGCCGATTACGCAAAAAGTCGGCGGCTGAAGTTGAGAGCAGCTCGAGAAGGGTGGTGACTCGAGAGGAAATGAGCGAGAAGAGAGCGGACACAAAATTGCTGATAATTGGTGGTCACTGTGGGAGCAGACAGACGGAGAGAGCAGACAGCAGACACGAAGTTGATGATATCCAGTGTTTACTGTGAGAGCAGACAGTGGGCACGAAGTTGACCAAGAGAACGAGTGGAAAACAGCCGAGTGAGTAGCGACAACAGAGTGAGTGGCAACAGAGAGCAAACCGAACAGTTGCTACAGAGATATTGAGTGGCTCCATAGAGCAGGACGACTAAAGTTGGGTGAGCTGTTTAATTATTGTCTTGAGTGTGGGTTACTTCGCTTGCACAACGAAACCAGACAGGTGGCAAAAATATTGACGAAATTGATGCGAGCTGCAGAGAGCACATTTTTAAGAATCGTCTGAATTAAACCAATGTTGTAGATGATAAATTAATAAAAGCATCAGGTAAATTTACTGATTCGGGTTTGGAGTTGAAAGAAGTAACTTTTGAGCAAATTTGAGTCTCATACGTAAAAGCGTGTTTGTTAAACTTGGAATTAAGTCATTAACAGAATATTCGAAGACCCTTACAGGCATTGGTGGAAGTTATGTGATGACCTTTGGTAGTTTTAGCATAAATGTCAAGATGAAAGTCGATTTTCATATCGTTCCTGATGAAGACATGGCATATGAGGCAATTTTGGGTAGAACCATATTAGATCACGTCGATTTGGTTGTTACCAAGAAAGGTACAAAGTTTGTGAGCATCAACAGAAAAGAATCACTGTGTAACGCAAATAAATCTTGTGCTGAGTTGTTTAAGGAATTTGAAAGTATGTGTATGCACAGTGCAGAACAGAATAAAGTGGAAATCAAGAGTGACTTGTCACATATCAGTGCAGAAATCGCTAATGAAGTCAAAAAGTTGATTAAATGTTACAAACATATTAGAAATGCAAACACTTCTATAGAAATGAAGATTGTACTAACGGATGAGTTGCCAGTTTATCAGCATCCAAGGCGTCCAAGTTTTTCCGAATATGCTTCGCCTGTTGTACTTGTAACAAAGAAGAATGGGAAAAAGCGTCTGTGCTGCGATTACAGAAAGCTAAATGAGAAAGTGGTCCGAGATAATTTTCCTATGCCACAGATGGACACCGTATTAGAAAAACTTCAAAGCGCGTTAGTTTACACTACTCTAGATCCAACAAACTGGTTTTTCCATGTTCCTGTTGAGGAAAAATCTCAGAAGTACACAGCATTCGTAACTCAGAATGGTCAGTATGAATTCCTGTACGTAACATTCGGAATTTCCAACTCTCCAGCAGTTTTTACCAGATTTATAATGGCAGTAATGAGAGAATCAGTGAAGAATGGAGATGCAGTGGTGTATATGGATGATATAATTATACCAAGTGTCAGCGTGTATGATGGTCTAATTAAACTTAAAAGAGTGTTGAAGATAGCAGCGGAAAATGGGTTGAGAATAAATTGGGAGATATGTCAGATACTGCAGAGGAAAGTAAATTTTTTGGGCTATATAGTTGAAAATGGAAGTATTAAGCCAAGTAAGGAGAAGACTGATGCCGTTTCAAGATTCCCGATCCCACATGATAAGAAGTCAGTTTAACGATTTTTATGGTTAACATCGTATTTCCGTAAATTTATCGAAGAATACGCAGTAACAGCTAAGCCCTTGACTGACATTTTGCGAAAGGACAACAAGTTTGAGTTTAAAGCATTGCAATTGGTGGCGTTTGAGCAATTGAAGTTAGCATTGATCAGAGGTCCTGTTTTAATGGTATTCAATCCTAAGCTAGAGACTGAGATTCACACTGATGCCTCGAAACACGGTTTCGGAGCTGCGCTTTTACAGAAAGATTCAGAAGATGGTTTATTTCATCCGCTACAATATATGAGTCGAAAAACTAAACCTTGCGAAGAGAAGTATGATTCATATGAACTTGAGGTTTTAGCGGTTATTGGAGCATTAATAAAGTGGCGTATATATGTGTTAGGATTGAGATTTAAGATTGTCACAGATTGTAATGCGTTCACGATGACAATGAAAAAGAAAGAGGTTCCGTTGCGTGTAGCACGTTGGGCAATGTACCTACAAGATTTCGATTATCAGATTGAACATCGTCCAGGTTCAAAG
The DNA here is from genome assembly GCF_018151085.1 of Drosophila tropicalis. Lineage (NCBI taxonomy): Eukaryota > Metazoa > Arthropoda > Insecta > Diptera > Drosophilidae > Drosophila > Drosophila tropicalis. Next base: position 53,380 of record NW_027173480.1, read on the forward strand.
ATGCGGCATGTGGATGCCTTGAGCCGTTTATCTTGTTTTCTGCTAACTGACACTATAACTCATAAATTAAGGGAAGCACAGTTATCAGATGATTGGACTAAATTGATTAGGAGCTTAGTTCAGGAGAAAGGATATGAAGATTTTTACATTGAAAACGAAATATTGTTAAAGGACCCCAATCGAGAACTTATTGTCGTTCCCCCGCAGATGGAAGAGGAAATAATACAGATTGCACACAAACAAGGACATTTTGGAGCTAGAAAGACTCAGGATATCGTAGAAAAATCGTATTATATTACAAAATTAAAAGAAAAGGTAGCCCGTGTTGTTGAGTGTTGCGTGGAATGTCTTATTGTTAATGCCAAGACCGGTAAAAAGGAAAGATATTTGATGCCAATAAGCAAAGGAGATCAACCATTGATGACATATCACATTGATCACGTTGGCCCGATGGAGGTCACAACAAAGCGTTACAATCATATACTTGTTATTGTTGATGGGTTCTCTAAGTTTGTATGGTTGTATCCGACTCGTGGAATAGGAGTCGTGGAAGTACTTAGTTGTCTTGAGAAGCAGGCCATAATTTTTGGTAACCCGGTGAGAATAATTTCTGACAGGGGAGCAGCATTCACGTCCAATGAGTTTAAGGAATATTGTAACAGACAGCATTTACTGATAGCAACAGGTGTACCCCGTGGAAACGGCCAAGTAGAAAGGTTGCATAAGATAGGCAGCATAGGCCAGATTCTGAGCCTCACCGCCTTGCAGTGATCGACCGTAGCTATGCTCGTGTTCATAGTGCGGATGCTCTACAACCTCGTAGTTCTCTTTCTTTGATTCCAACAGGTTCTTCAATCCAATGATGCCTGAGAGTAGCAGAGCAATCTTGCCAATGACCAAAGCCTTGAATGAGATCAGTGCCAAGAAGCCAATAGCCAGAGGCAGCAGAGCGGCCATTTTCAGTTTGAAAAGCATCAACAGTGGCATCAAATACTTCTTCTTCTCCTTCTTCTTGCCGCGAGCTAGATAGATAGATGGATAGATAAATAGATTGATCAATAACAGGCTTAAGGGGGAATATAGGGAGGTAATACATGCATTTGCATGTATGACTTTCGCTTGATTACAGAGTTTGCTGTCCACTGTCCGCTCATTAGCAAATGGAGCACAAATAATTAAGCTAACTAGCTAACTGGCTAACTAAAAGGCAATTAACAACAGCAGCTAACAACAGCCGCAACAAGTTTGCCACTTGGACATGGACACTGTCAATGCACCGCTAAGAGATGCCTGGGAATCTGAATTGAAAACCAACTCTGCCTGACCTCAATGTATGTGACGCGAGAATTTAACAGTGAAAACAGGATTTAAGTACGGCATCTTGAACTGGTAAATACATTACTAACCCAAATTGGCAATATGCTAGCAAACCAGATCGGCAGCTGGCTATAATTTATGTGGGACCACAAAGTGCTATGTGCTACTCTATGTTTCTATCTGTATGCATGTATAAATATTTGCTCCCGTTCAACTTACACTCCTCCAAAGCACGTTGCATATCCTGGATGGAGTCCTTGGGGACCTTGAATTGCAATGTGTGTGTGCCAAAGAAGGGGGCAACACGCTCCACCAGCAAAGAATCGACCTCAGATTCACGGGCTTCCACCTCTTGGCATAACATCATTGAGAGATCGGCCTACAGGAATATCAATGGTTTTCACCAAGGCAATGCCCTCTGTCAGCCTCACATCTCCGTTTTCCGTATCAAAGTAGTGCAGGGCAAGTTCCCGTTTAAATATTATCATGTGACATCAGGAATGGCAGAGAGAAAGAGGGGCATTTACCTTCATGTACAACACCATCGATCGGTCGCCGCAATCCATGACCATTTTGAGGGCACTCGTCAATAGACTGTCTGCCTCGGAGGCAGCTACCGCCGTGGAGGCAATCAACGCGAAAAGACACACAAATTTTAACATGATTATAATTTTTTTTTTTTTTGGTTTTGCACAAACATTAATGACACAACAGAGAGATGCGAGTGGTGGTATATTATCCTTTTAGATGTTTGCACTAGCTAAGAGTTCTTTTGGTTTGATATGTTTCACTTGATTGAGTGGCACTGCGCTCGATTGGCTTGTTCGATCTTTCGGTCAGATGGCAACCGGTAAACTGTGAATAGAAGACTCCCGCGGATCGAGTTTTATTCCCCGCCAGCAGAGCAACGACAGCAGCAGAGACAGCAGCGATGACGCAAACAGACAAAATAAAATTTTAAAAAAAAGTAATCGGCATTGACGATGCGGCACGATGCGAGTGGTTCGCACTCTCCCACCAATACCCTCACCAGAATTGAAACAGAAGCCAAGCTTAGAATTTAAATAAACAACGGACCACTACATCATTAATACACTAAAAATCGGCAAAGGACTGTTAGAGCAATTTAGCCGCTGCTATCATGAAAATCAATTCAAATATTCTACTTCTATGTATAGAATGTATGTGTTTGTGTATGCGGTTTCCATTATTATTTGGCAAAAAGGTTTGCCATTTCGGCATTTCTTTACTGAATCTACAGGAATTGTCCTTGGTTATTTGTAGTTCTACATTACGATTCTGTTAATTTTTGACATTTTAAAATATGTTTAAAAAACCCAAACAATAGTCTCACATATATTCATATGCCCGAATTAAGCCGAGAAGGCTGCTTGCTCTGTTGACAATTGAAGAAATATGAACATTAAATGAAAGTTTTGGTTCAAACATAACGCCTAAGTCTTTGAATGATGGAACACAATCTAACAGAACAGACTTAATAGAGTAATGAGCTAGGAGCGGAGACAAACGACTGAAAGTCTTAAAGAACACTTAGAGGTATTAAGGTGTAATTTATTAACGTGGCACCAATCACAGAACGCATCGAGATCTGATTGCAAGTACTGTTGGAAAGAAGGATCATTATAGGAATAACAAATCTTGACGTCATCCGCAAACATGAGCACGCGTGAATGAGCCAAGGCCAAAGGCAAATCATTTATAAACAATGTAAATAATAGTGGGCCCAGATGACTGCCTTGGGGTACACCTGACGTAACTCGAACAGTTTTAGATATCGAGGAACGAAAAGACACCTTTTGGGTTCTGCCAATAAGATACGACTTTAACCAACCCAATAATTTTGGTGAAAAACCCATGATGTTAAGTTTCGCGAGAAGCAAAGAATGATCAACCGTATCAAAAGCCTTACTGAAGTCAGTATAAATAACGGAAGCCATGGTGTACAAGGGTAGTCAATTCTAAAAGGTTGGTAAGCGACGAACGACCTTTCATGAAACCATGCTGACAAGGAGAAATAGTGGATCTGGATAGATGTTAAAGAGAAGACGTAATAATTTTCTCAAACAGTTTAGGTATTGCCGAAAGTTTGGCAATGCCACGGTAGTTGGAAACATCCGATTTGCAACCCTTTTTAAAAAGCGGAATAATAAATGACTCCTTCCAAATATCAATCTACAAGTCTCACTCGATATAAAGAATAACCGAGCTAAAGGCTTAGATAGGGAAATAGAACACATTTTAAGGATGCAACTAGGTATATCATCAGGCCCGGGACAAGCTAACGGAATTGTAAGAAATAGTAACTTCAATGGTAGGATGATAAGGATCTTCAGGTTTCACTAGTGGCTGTGTTTGCGATACAGCACTAACAGTGGGATCAGAGACAAAAACAAGATCAAGGATTCTTTTAGAACAGTTAAGGAAAGAATTCAACTGATATAGTGGACATTCAAGTAGGCTATCAACAAAAACATGTTGAGATGAAGGAATTAAGAAAGATAGATTATCATCAACAAGCCAAGAAATATTAGGCAAGTTAAAATCACCTAAAACTATAAGAACATCACGATCTTTAAGACGACCAAAAATAGTTCGTAAAGCATCAGCATGGTGCACGTAGATCATGATATCAGAAGCTGGAGGAATATATGAACAATAGATATATAGGCTAAAGTTAGAACATGTAACTTCGACGCAAACAAACTCAACACCTAAGGGGAGATCAATCGGCACCACACTTGAAGACAGATTCGAGTTTACAGCAATGAGTACTCCACCGCCACGACGACTAACACGATCAAGCCTATAAGAAATAAAATTATTAGAAAGAATTTCATTATCTAAAACAGAGGAGTTAAGCCAAGTTTCAGAGAAAGCTAATATCTCAGCTGAAAAGGTTTGGCTATCACAGAAAAGGTTCGACAGCTTGGTAAGAAGTCCTCTTACATTTTGATAATGAATGCAAAGACTAGACGTTATTAGTTTTTTGAAGCAGAAGATAAAGTAGGAACGTGGACAGGCAACGGACGAGAGCTCAAACTCGTGTACAACTAGGCCCTCTGGCCAAAAATTAGGGTCAACCATAGCTGAGAAGTACTCATTTGGTACTGTAATTTTAAAAGAGGATATTTCGCGAGGCCTAGAAAACTTAAACTTTTGAATTAAAACCTTAGCAGGGCAAATATTACCAATGTAAGCTGCCACAGACGACTCAGAAGTATCTGGAGCAAGCCCAGAAATAAATAATTGTTTGCGATGAGGCACTACAGTTAGTGGAGGCGGAGGAGCATTGGGATCCGCAAGTGATTGAGAGCCGGCATGATCCTGTGAGGGATAGATTGAGGTACACCAGGGCTTGTAATGGGTACTTCAATCTGAAAAGAAGAGCATAAAGAGGGACAAGAAGATGGTGTAGGCGAAAGTAAAATCGGAGAGGAAGTAATAGAGAGAGCTGGCGACTGCTTACGAGGCAACTCAAGGGTACATTTCTTGTGCAATTTCTCAGAAGGTGGAACAAATTTGAATTGCGACAATAATTGAACGCTAGAGTCACACTCGTTTGACAGCTGGTTGGCCAGTTTGTTTAAAGAAAGAAACCTTAAACGAAGATCCCTATACATACGGCTAAAATCAAGCTGCTGGCTGGCACAAGATGGGCAAGTCCAGCGCAGTAAGACAAGCTCAGGCTTAGACACAGACAAACCAGAAAATTTGTCGTAGTCGCGGCCATTGAGGCCAGCACATTTTAAGTGAATAAGATTATCGCAGAGCCAACAAGATATTGCTCTATACTGATCATCAAAACGATCAGAATGTTTGCAATTAGGTAGACAACAAGGCATTGAAAAGCCGAAAGAAAGTCAAAAAAAATTATATATATACAAGAATATATAAAAAATTAAATTCACAGCACAAAGATAATTATTGATAAATAATCAATAATTACAAATAAAACAAAGAGACAGCTAGAGTGCACAGCACAACAGAGAGTGCAAGAACAGTTATAAGCCGAGCTTTGAGAGGCGGCCTTACAAAAGTGATTACGCGGGAGAGAAGCTAAGCACAAGCACAAAGCAGAGAGAACAACAAAGCCACTAGCACTGATGGTATGATGGGGGCGATGAGGGGAGCAACTGCAGATGTAAATGCACCAAACACTAATCACGAAATAGAAAAAACTGTTTAAACTGATTAATTTGGCGAATTATGGAAATAAAACACAAGGGAGTCAAGCGAACAACACCAGCGGAAGTGTAAACAAACTAAGCACAATTAAAAATTGAGAAAAAAAAAAAATAAATATTAATAAAAACTCAGGAGCTATGCAAAAAGACGACCGTCACGTCAGAGAGCAGAAAGCTTTTTTGACTATGTATATATATTTTTATACATACATTGTATGCATTGTATGCGGAGGTTTTTTTGTACCTTATCCAATGTACGCAGACTTTTGAAGAGTCATTTTTTGTTATGTTTTTTTTCTAATGGTTAAATATTGCTTAAGATTTTTGTTTTGATAAAAGAAATGGTATTAAATATTAAGTTTAATAATTAAAAAAACAAAAAGAAAAAGAAAAATTCGATATCTTGTTTATACTATTAATGGTCAAAGTTGAAATACAGAAATTTTCATGGGTGTACGCAGAGATATGAGAGCAAGTGTATATGAGTCCACACAAGGGTGAATTTTTTTTTTATGTATGTCTATTCATTAATTTATATATTATACATATATCGGAGTCAATACAGATGGCAAAATACACAGACCCAAAAATTTTTTTTTTTATATATATATATATATGTAGAATTGTGGTATTTCTGGTTATTTAGTTCAAAATTATTTAAGGATGTGATTTCCTTATTTAAACTTTATTATTTATTAACAATGTTTCTTTGTGTTAAGAATACATATATTTATTAATTATTATAATGGCCTTAGCGACAAATTTGGGTCTGCGATGTGATCGAGGCGAGAGTACGATTGCGAGTGCTTTCCGATCGACGCTTCTGCTTTATTTTCATGAGTGAGTCGACCAGATAGGTACGGCCGCTGCGTGTCGTTCTGTCTCGCTCACTCGGTACCAAACGATTGCCATGATTATGCCTGCCTGACACTTCATTTCCTACAATCGGCTGTCCTGACAAGTCATTCAACCCGAATGATCCTAGCCAAGGTTTCATGAACTCAGCCACTGTTGAGGTCTTACAAGGTCCTTCACCGTCGCCAACCTTCTCGACGTCGTACCGACCGTGCCTATTCACCTTCGTAACTTTATATGGTCCTAAGTATTTACCTCTCAACTTTAGGCCTGTCCCATACTGCGTACGTTTAATCGCCACTAACTCGTTTAAATTGTATTTTCTTTCACATTTCCTGTTTTTGTCGAACGTTCTTTTCATTTCCTGCTGTATTTCATCGATATTCTTTCGAGCCTCCGCTCTAATCTCATCACGACCACGCAACACTCAACAACACGGACTACCTTCTCTTTTAATTTTGGAATATAATACGATTTTTCTACGATATCCTGAGTCTTTCTAGCTCCAAAATGTCCTTGTTTATGTGCAATCTGTATTATTTCCTTTTCCATCTGCGAGGGAACGACAATAAGTTCTCGATTAGGGTCCTTTAACAATATTTCGTTTTCAATGTAAAAATCTTCATATCCTTTCTGTTGAACTAATCTCCTAATCAATTTAGTCCAATCATCTGACAACCGTGCTTTCCTTAATTTATGGTTTATAGTGTCAGTTAGCAGAAAACAAGATAAACGGCTCAAGGCATCCACATGCCGGTACATTGCCCAACGTGCTACACGCAACGGAACCTCTTTCTTTTTCATTGTCATCGTGAACGCATTACAATCTGTGACAATCTTAAATCTCAATCCTAACACATATATACGCCACTTTATTAATGCTCCAATAACTGCTAAAACCTCAAGTTCATATGAATCATACTTCTCTTCGCAAGGTTTAGTTTTCCGACTCATATATTGTACCGGATGGAATAAACCATCTTCTGAATCTTTCTGTAAAAGCGCAGCTCCGAAACCGTGTTTCGAGGCATCAGTGTGAATTTCAGTCTCTTGCTTAGGATTGTATAGCTTTAAAACAGGACCTTTGATCAATGCTAACTTCAATTGTTCAAACGCTACCATTTGCAATTCTTTAAACTCAAACTTGTTGTCCTTTCGCAAAATGTCAGTCAAGGGCTTAGCTGTTACTGCGTATCCTTCGATAAATTTACGGAAATACGATGTTAACCCTAAAAATCGTTGAACTGACTTCTTATCATGTGGGATCGGGAATCTTGAAACGGCATCAGTCTTCTCCTTACTTGGCTTAATACTTCCATTTTCAACTATATAGCCCAAAAAATTTACTTTACTCTGCAGTATCTGACATTTCTCCCAGTTTATTCTCAACCCATTTTCCGCAGCTATCTTCAACACCCTTTTAAGTTTAATTAGACCATCATTCACGCTAACACTTGGTATAATTATATCGTCCATATACACAACTGCATCTCCATTCTTTACTGATTCTCTCATTACTGCCATTATAAATCTGGTAAAAACTGCTGGAGAGTTGGAAATTCCGAATGGTACGTACAGGAATTCATACTGACCATTCTGAGTTACGAATGCAGTGTACTTCTGAGATTTTTCCTCAACAGGAACATGGAAAAACCCGTTTGTTAGATCTAAAGTAGTGTAAACCAACGCACTTTGAAGTTTTTCTAATACGGTGTCCATCTGTGGCATAGGAAAATTATCTCGGACCACTTTCTCATTTAGCTTTCTGTAATCGCAGCACAGACGCTTTTTCCCATTCTTTTTTGTTACAAGTACAACAGGCGAAGCATATTCGGAAAAACTTGGCCTTATTATCTTCTCCTCTAACCATTCTTGTACTATACTATCAACGATTTTCTGATCAGACTCTGCTAGACGTCTTGGATGCTGATAAACTGGCAACTCATCCGTTAGTACAATCTTCATTTCTATAGGAGTGTTTGTATTTCTAATAGGTTTGTAACTATTAATCAACTTCTTGACTTCACTACCGATTTCTGCACTGATATGTGACAATTCACTCTTGATTTCCAATTTATTCTGTTCTGCACTGTGCATACACATACTTTCAAATTCCTCAAACAACTCAGCTCAAGATTTATTCGCGTTACACAGTGATTCTTTTCTGTTGACGCTCACAAACTTTGTACCTTTCTTGGTAACAACCAAATCGACGTGATCTAATATGGTTCTACCTAAAATTGCCTCATATGCCATGTCTTCATCAGGAACGATATGAAACTCGACTTCCATCTCAATGCCATCTATCTTGACAGTTATGCTAAAACTACCGAAGGTCATCACATGACTTCCACCAATGCCTGTAAGAGTCTTCGAATATCCAGTTAGTGACTTAATTCCGAGTTTAACAAACACGCTTTTACGTATGAGACTCAAATTTGCTCCTGTATCAATTAGACCGTTGAACTTAATCGATTTATAAGTTACCTCTTTCAACTCCAAACCCGAATCAGTAAATTTACCTGATGCTTTTATTAATTTATCATCTACAACATTGGTGCTTTCAACTCTGGTGGTATCTTTATCTTTACATTCAAACGAACGATGGCCTGTTTTGCCACATTTAAAACAAATAAACGTTTTCTTGTTACAGTCTCTCATAATGTGTGAAGGATCACCACACTTAAAACATTTGCGATCATCTTTTGTTGTCGAATTTTTCTCTCTATTATCTCTACCTTGCTTGTGAACAGATGACTCGAATGTTGTTGTCTTTGACGACTTTCTAGGATCATAGGATTTTAAGTAGGTCTCTATTTGAACTTTTAACGCATCCACTGTTCTCGCCTGATACAATAATGCCTTATTTGCTCTCATGTCTGGTATACCTTCTACGAAATACTCGATTAAACTTTCGTCATCCAAATCGATTGGCTTTGCGATTTCCATTAACGAATACAAAAACTCATACAAGTTCTCACCTCTCTTTAACTGTCGATTGCTCAGTCTTTTATGAACTTCTGCTGATGAAACCTTTACTCTAAATTCGTTTTTCAAAGCTACTTTCAGGGACTCCCAACTACAAATATCTCTCTTACTACGTATAAACGATAATGCAGCTCCCTTTAACAATTGTTTTGCATACACAAAAAGCTGTAACTGACTCCACTGTACGGTTAAAGCGCATTCTTCTAGCTCCCTAATCCATTGTACAACATCAATCGAACCTAAACCGCAAAACTCTGAAACGCTTCCCTCCACATCTTTTAGTGTGAACCATGACCTTTGCCCATCTGTGTTCGGGACTTCTCGAATTGTTCTAGCCGAGGCGAAATCTGCCTCCTGCCCGTCATTCTCAATTTCTATTAGATCGTAGTGAGCGAGTAGACGCGTTTGCAGCTCTGCTTTAAGGCCTGTAGTCTCTAGCCCTAACTCTCTCAATTTAGTGCGTAACTCCTCAATACGCAACGTTAGAATCTCACCTCGATCCATTTCACTCAATTACAGTTATATTGCTTAACAAGATTGGTATAGTAATATATAGGTAGTATTAATCAATCAAATTTGTTACGACTTAACAAGATTTACACACTATGTTAATGTAGGTCAAATTGTGTTAGGTTATGGTTTAATTCAGACGATTCTTAAAAATGTGCTCTCTGCAGCTCGCATCAATTTCGTCGATATTTTTGCCACCGGTCTGGTTTCGCTGTGCAAGCAAAGTAACTCACACTCAAGACAATAATTAAACAGCTCACCCAACTATAGTCGTCCTGCTCTATGGAGCCACTCAATATCTCTGTAGCAACTGTTCGGTTCGTTCTCTGTTGCCACTCACTCTGTTGTCGCTACTCACTCGGCTGTTTTCCACTCGTTCTCGTGATCTCTCTTTGTCTGCTTCCACACCAATTGTCTCAACTTCGTGTCTTCTGCCTTCTCGTTTGGTCTTGTCGGCGTCGTCTGCTTTTGTAACGGTTTCTGTTCTCCGCTTTCTGTTCTCCTTTGGTTTTCCGTTTCCACAGTGAACACTAGTTATCACTAACTTCGTGCTCTCTGTCTGCTATCTCCGTCTGTCTGCTTCCACAGTGAACACTGGTTATCATCAACTTCGTGCCCTCTGTCTGCTCTCTCCGTCTGTCTGCTTCCACAGTGAACACTGGTTATCATCAACTTCGTGCCCTCTGTCTGCTCTCTCCGTCTGTCCGTTTCCACAGTGACCACTAATTTTCATCAACTTCGTGTCCGCTGTCTGCTTCCACAGTGACCACTAATTATCATCAACTTCGTGTCCGCTGTCTGCTCTCTCCGTATGTCTGCTTCCACAGTGAACACTGGTTATCATCAACTTCGTGTCCGCTGTCTGCTCTCTCCGTCTGTCTGCTTCCACAGTGAACACTAATTTTCATCAATTTCGTGTCCGCTGTCTGCTATCTCCGTCTGTCTGCTTCCACAGTGAACACTGGTTATCATCAACTTCGTGCCCTCTGTCTGCTCTCCACAGTGAACGCTGGTTATCATCAACTTCGTGTCCGCTGTCTGCTCTCTCCGTCTGTCTGCTTCCACAGTGAACACTAATTTTCATCAATTTTGTGTCCGCTGTCTGCTCTCTCCTTCTGTCTGCTTCCACAGTGAACACTAATTTTCATCAATTTCGTGTCCGCTGTCTGCTTTCTCTTTTCCTCTCGAGTCACCACCCTTCTCGAGCTGCTCTCAACTTCAGCCGCCGACTTTTGCCGAAACGGCGCCAAAATTCTGGGTGACGCTCTTCTTGGGTCGTCCGACCGCTCACCGTCTCACCGTCCACTCGTCGCCTCTCGTACAGTCACGCCAACTTCCACTAGTTTTTTAACTTGTAGTGGTTGCGTCTTTTGTGGTTCGTTCGCCAACAACCTTGACTTTGTATATATATTACACGTTAATGCATGCAATTTTAACAATTTTTTGTTCATTTGCGAACTTTACACACACACACACACACGATTTTCACTAATTGTCTTGGGCCAGAAATCTCGGTTGAGCCCCCAGTTTGTAGAATTGTGGTATTCCTGGTTATTTAGTTCAATATTATTTAAGGATGTGATTTCCTTATTTAAACTTTATTATTTATTAACAATGTTTCTTTGTGTTAAGAATACATATATTTATTAATTATTATAATGGCCTTAGCGACAAATTTGGGTGTGCGATGTGATCGAGGCGAGAGTACGATTGCGAGTGCTTTCCGATCGACGCTTCTGCTTTATTTTCATGAGTGAGTCGACCAGATAGGTACGGCCGCTGCGTGTCGTTCTGTCTCGCTCACTCGGTACCAAACGATTGCCATGATTATGCCTGCCTGACACTTCATTTCCTACATATATATGCGTATATTTGTGGTTAGGGTATTTAAAAGTCGCATATACGTATATCGGATTCAATACAGATGGCAAAATACACAGACCCAAAAATTTTTTTTTATATATATATGTATATAAAAAAAAAAAAAAAAAATTATTCGTTATCCACAATCGTTTCCATTATCCCCGACGGATAATATGCGTATATTTGTGGTTAGGGTATTTAAAAGTCGCATATACGTTGTCGATGTGCCACGTGCTTTTAGTTTTCTTTGCAAGCAACAGTTACATGCGAGAAAGAGACAGGGACACGCGAGTGGCCAGTAAGAGTGAGAGCAGACAATTCACCGTTTGATTCGGGGCGTGTGTGTGACCTACGAGCATTCTCTCGCCATTTCTCTCTCACTCTTACACATAGCTTTGATTCAACCGTTTTTGGTCTTTCCTTCATTCACACTGATTTGCAAGTACAGTCGCGCGTTGAGTTTTGTGTTAGTGTATTTTTTTTATTGTGCTTAAACAAAAAAAAAAAAATAAAAAAAGAAAAGAGTTTTCAAAGTGCGTGTGTGTGTGAAAAAACAACGACGATGCTCGTGTGCATTGGCTCTCACATGTGTGATGCCGCATCCGATCGTGTGAGTGTGTATGAGCGTCGCTGACTCTCGTGTATGTGTGCGCTCACGATACGAATTGTAGAGATTAGCCTGAAAGTGCCAGTGTGTGACGCTAACGTCACACATTTCCTCCAAGGCAGAAAAATTTCTGGTTCACTCGTCACGTACATATGTATGCGTGAAGAGGCGACTCATAGACATTGGACACATTCGTATGGGTATACGTATGGAAGGGTATGCATGGGTATATCGCCTAGGTTTAACACACACATGAGCAAAAGAAAACTATTCGTTTTTATGCAGACTCGCATAATTATTTTTTTTGTTGAGTACAGTGAAATGAAAACAAAAACTTCTTGACTTCAATAGCGATTTCTGCACTGATATGTGACAAGTCACTCTTGATTTCCACTTTATTCTGTTCTGCACTGTGCATACACATACTTTCAAATTCCATAGTATATTTCGACTGCCTTCATTATATATGTCATAAACAATTTCTTTTGCTCCGCGCTGAGAATCTGGAAAAGATAATGAAAAAATTTGGGCTATAAATAACACCAATCACACCTACCGTTTATTCACTAGTTTTTCCACTTATTTAGTGCTGCCTTTAGTTAAATATTTCTCAGTTTATTTCTTACCTTTTACTTCAATAACCGCACCTTAAATTGAAGGCAATGATTAAAATGTTTCAAAATTTGGAATTTTCCCCAATTAATTGTACATATCTATAAATTGATTGTGCATTTATAATTACATATTCCTTAGTTATATTCTTGCCTTTGTACTTTCATTATGAAAAATTCTGTTGAAGTTTTGCTGCAATTCTCGCCGATATTCTTCGTCATTATCAAGCATCTCTTCTTACCATATCGATTACTGAATTATTTGTCATAAGTTCGTAATGAAGAGTTTGTCTCTAAATCACATGGGTTTCTGATAGAGCAAAACGATTCCAATGGCAAATTTAGTTGCTTGTACCAAAAAAAAAGACTGAGAGAGAAACTAAGTCTCATACAAACAAACAAACAAAATTCACAAAATGTACAAAATGAGTGTCGCTGTCACGGACATAGAGGAAATGTCAGGTTTTGCCATGGCCCAGTTTTCCATTGTTTTTTCCTCAACAACATGCAACAAGTAGGATTCTGCTCTGCTGGAACATTTCAATCTGAGTTTGAGACCAGGAATTTTTGTTCATTGTGTACATAAAACTGATAGTTTTCTCCATCTGTCAGTGTATAAATGAGACCAAACAACCGGCCAGACAGCCGGCAATTCAGGCTGTGGAAATGCAAATACCTTGACTGAATTTTCCTTTGAATTAAATGCCAAACAAATTAAATGGAAATCGACTGAAAAATGCTTTTTAAATTGGCACAAAACCATACCTTATTATAAAAATAGAAATGCAAATGAGAAATTTAAATAAATGAGAACGTTAAGCAACACTTATCACTTATCAACACTTGTCATTGTACAACACTATCGAAAAAAACACGCCTATCGATTAATCAAAATCCCTTGTCAATCGATTGTATATCAAATAGGACGATACTCTCCTGTCAAATGGACCCAATATAAGAGCCGAATTCATTTGAAATTGTTCAGTTCTGTCGTACAGCTGGTGTGCTTTAGTTAGCTTTACAACTTCAACTCTTCCCTCTTTCCTTTTTTTTCTTATTTTACTTTAAACAACTTGAAATGAATAGACATTCAGTTGCTCCTATTTTCCCTGGTTAAAGTGTATTAGCTCATTAGATTTTTAACTTAAATAACCACCTCCTTATGTAAAGGCAATGATGTAATTGTTACTCATCATTTTCCTTATTTTTTACCAATTTTGAGCTGCCTTTAATTAAATATTCCTTAGTTTATTTCTTACCTTTTACTTCAATAACCGCACCTTAAATTAGAATTAATCATTATAGTTCGACAATCATCCGGATGATCATCAACTTCACTTTTATGGCATTGATTTTCGCCACTTAAGGTAGCCGCCAGAAAATCTTCAGCTGTGAAAACATTCGGTTTTAATGGCACAATGCCCCTTGCTCGGAAACCAAATTTATTTTTTTTGGGCGTGGCTGCTGCATCCAGACATTTGTCAGCGATATGCGGCATATGTTGTACTTCCAATGCACTATGGTCTGGATGTCGATTTTTTTGGCATAAAGTCCAAATTTTCATGAAAAGATTCGGTGGTTCTGGTAATTGATTATGAAAGTAGATACCCTGAGCATAAAATACCGATAAAAAAAAAATTTTTTAATGGCATCCCTGCGTTCGTACCAGGGTCTCAAAGTCAGACGTGTGCTTTGTGCGTAATCGACATTTGGAAAGTAAAAAAAACCTAAAGTTTAAAGTGCCACCATTTGTGGAATTTTGCACATAAAAATAATTTAAAATATGGAAAATATACGTCAAGGTATGTAGTTTTTAATGTATATATTTATTTTATGTGTAGTCCTAGGATTTAAGTGTTGTGTAATGTCCAATAAATGTGTATTTTTTTAGAAAATTGTGTTGCGTTCTCTGTGTTTCGTGGAATAGAACTAACGAGCTGACACCTGCTGACAAAAAGTAATGACACAAGTTGGTACCTATATATGTCGTCTTTGATCGCAAACTAATGCCTTCGCCCCGTTTTTCCCCCTTTTCCATTAATTTGATAATATTCAGGCAAGTTCGAATTTTGTCATAAAGAACTCATCGATATTTGGTGCAGCAACAATCGAGAAATAAAATCTGTATCAGAATGGATCTACAGTAAAGTCAACAATAACCATCTGAAATACGAAAAAATAAAAGAAATAGATAAAAAAAAAGTAATTTTGAATCATTCATTAAAATAACCTATTGAAATGCAACCAAATGTTGAAACGATTTATGTCCAAGCATTCTAATTGGCTGGAATCTAAAATATCAATAGTTGTTAATGAAAATTGTAAGACACCAAAGACAACAGGACGTCCACCTTTATCTAATGCAAATGCAGGGGCACGATTAAAAAGGAAACTGGCTTGTGAGCTTGCAAATGAGACTAATCTCAACACGTATCTTCTTGTGCATGCAGCAGTTTCTGCTACCAAAGAATGCAGAAAGGATGCGGCGTTTGTTCTAAAAAAAACTTTAACAACATCTGAATAGGGATTCCGGAGGAGAAGAATAACCCAATCTTCATTCGTTGAATTCAAAATATGAACTGATTTTATTAACAAAAGTATGGAGTTTATATAGGGAATCTTAGGCTCTAGGAGGTAACAATTGTTCTTAAAATATCTTATTCTAATGAGACTCAAACCCAAGATTTCGGGGGTTGAAAATTATTATTATTTTTGGGCACGGCTTCGGCCACTTGACATCCTGCCGTTGTGATATTTTGGGTTAGTTTAGAATTACAAGTGTTTTTCTACAATGTGTGTGGCTGATTGTAATTCTAGTCATATGCTAGATTACTTGTTTGTGACAAAAGTACAGTTGTATTATGTTTTCTTTAGTGCATCTGATTTGGTGAAGCCGCTTCAGATGAACACCATGTTTATTCTTAAACATTCTGCAAAGGGCCTCCAAATGTGACGTTTTGGATTTTATTTTTATTTAGTTGCCCTAAACAAATTATTATTATTAATATTATTTTTAGTAAGATTACTGTTGTTAAAGAAGCATGACGAGCTACATAAGAGAAGTTAACCCTAGCAAATCAATGTTTGTATAATTTTCCAAATTGGTTTATTAATATCGCCCGATGTTTAACAATTTTTGCTTCGGGATATCTACCCACTCCTGATGTGTATTACTGTGCTGACTTCTAGCCTTTTTATATGGTGGAGACTTTAAAGACCAACTACTTTTACCTCTCGGCTTAAACCAATGTGGCTTTTGCTGGTATTTGAATTCTGAGTGGTTATTCGGATTAAGTGTTGTCCCTTTTTGTAATACAGCCTCGGACAATTTGTTACCCGAATTTATTTTGACACTATTTCTTAGATAATCATTATTTAATTTAACGTTTGCAATCTGAATATTTTCATTTTATACTGGCTCTGGGATATATACTTTTTCTTCCCCAGATTTTACTTTACCTCCGAACTGAGGTCCTGCCGGGGGCCATAAACTTATTTCTTTTACCTCAGCTTTTATCTTACCTCTAAGGTGAGGTCCTGCCGGGGCCCGAAAAGTTATTTCTTGTTTTGTTTTGTTGATGAGCTTGTTTGGACTTGTGTTGTATTTATTTTCACATTTACCTTTTTTCTTCTCCCAACGCTTTTTAAAACCTGTAACATCTATTGTTGGTGCCACTACAGATTTATTTATTTTTGATTTGGGGCATCCCGAGACGATCCAACCAAATTTAGTATTTTGACCTAGTAGGCCATCTATCGTTCTAACTCCCCCTTTTAAGATTTGGGTATATACGTCTACCCCTATTATCATGTCAACCCTACCAGGTTTATTAAAGGTAGGATCAGCAAATACGTAGGATTGCCATTTTGACATATCCACATTTGCTATTTTTAACGGAAGAGCTTTCATTAACTTTGGCAAAACAATTGCCTCAACCTTAAGAAGTTTATCCCGTGGATTTGGAGTCTTTACATCTATTTTTACTTTATATTTTGATTTTTTGGCTTTTACTAAGGACACGCCACTTATTTTTGTATATTGTTTAATTTTACGTAACTTTAATATTTGAGCGGCTTCTTCAGATAATATAGTACTCTGACAACCACTATCAATCAAAGCTCTTAATGTTTGAAACCCTCCATTTATTTTCTTAATTTGTATTAGGGCTGTGGCCAACAATTTTTGTTGTGCCGTTACACAGGTATTAACGCTCTCCTGATTTTCTTCATAATGGAGTAACGTATGGTGTCCTCTGCTGCAAAATGAGCAGACCATTTCATTATTGCATCTCTTGTTGCTTGAATGCTTCAAGCATCGTGTGCACAATTGTACTTTTTTTGCTATTTCCAGCCTTTCTATAGGTGTTAGTGCTTTAAACTTATAGCACTGAAGTGCGTTATGCCAGGGGCCTTTGCAGATCGGACAACTGTCTTTAAACCCCACAGCCGACGTTTTTTCTAATGGTTTTTTCTCTTCCTTTCTCACGGCACTTAGCGAGCAATATCTTTGCTCCAAGAATTCCATGACATCCGATAGCAATTGTATCTGCCTTGTTTTTCTAATCTGACTCTCGTACAACTGTAGAGTCTCTCTGTCAAAATTCCGAAGTACGTGTTGAGCGAGTATTACGTCAACTTCATCGGACAAATTTGCTTTGATTTTAATTAAGTGTATTGACTCATTAATTATGTCAATCACTCCTTTTATACTCTTTGCGGATTCATTGTTGATCATCGGTAAATCAACGATCCGATTTAATTGTTCGGAAAACACCCTGCGATTATTTTCATACCGCTTGGTTAACAGTTCCCAAGCGGCACTATAATTGTCAGCTGAACCTGACAATAGATGAGCTACCATGCTCCTTGCTTCGCCCTTTAACGCGGATTTTAAATAATTAAATTTAAGAGCAAGACTTAAATCTTCTCTTTTTTTCAATTAATTCTGTAAATAACTCCACAAAAAGGTCCCATTCTCTAGCCTCTCCAGCAAATGTGGGCACCTGAATCTTTGGCAACACCGGTAATTCGCCCCTCACGGTAACATTCTCACTCTTACAATTTTCCTTTTTGTTCATTTTCATTTCTAACGCTGATAGAGAATTCCGGACATCGAATTCTAAATCATCCATAGTATTCTTAAATCTTTCATTACTTGTCAGTACCTGGCACGCCTGAACTTTCTCCCATAAATAATTGATCTTATTAACATACACTATGCATGTCTCATTGCCTGTTGAATTGTCTAAAGTGTGTAAATCTTTGACTATTCTATCCAAATATTCCTGGAGCTGTTGGACTCTATCCATAAATATCTCCTGGTTAACCTTAGGGTTTTCATTACTGGAGGTCGCATTCCCGCGCGACTCTTCTATGCTATCATCAACTATCTCTGACATGTTTGCCTCCGCTTCAACGCACACCGACTTACTAGTGCCTGGTTTTTCTGACTCCCCTGTATCTATACTTTTGGCAACTATCGTTAACGCTTCTTCATGTATTTTATTTCTGAAATAATCATGATCTAAATTTGGAGCAGTCTCAATCAATTTTTTGTTATTAGGTATCCATTGATTCCTTATCTCTTTTACTTCCTCTACAACTTTGCTAGTTATGCTTCTAGCATCTAGTGCTTCCAACTGCCTTAACCTGGCATGTAACCCTGCCTGCTTCTCTAACACTTTTGCAGCCTTATTTGTGAACATTTTAACTTATGCGTATATTTGGATATCGATAATATTAAAATATATAGGTTGATGTAAGTACTTATGACTATTTTAATTTATATCTTATCTGATGATCCTGTTTGCTGCTGCTTGTCCGCCAATGGGTAGAGTTCGCCGTTTTATTTTTACTGTTTCGTCGCTCAGCTGCTGTTGTCCAGGGCCTATGGGCTCAGGCGGTACCGGTGCCGGATTTCGCACTAGATTTTCTTATACTGACACTTTTCCAGCCTCTTCTTTGCAACTATCTTGTTGCTCTGCTGCTGTTGGTAGTTGCCGACTAGCAACTACATATAGTGTACATATGTATATAACTATACACTAGTTAACTTTATTTTTTTTTTTTTCGATATTAGGGCTTCGAATACGCCACACACGAACTTTATATTGTTCTTTTTTTTTTTTTTTACCGCCGCCGAAATTATTGCAGTTGCTCGACTAGCCAAACTGCCTTTATACACTCGGTCGCACGCACTTTTTATTTATTAAGCAATATTTTGCTTTAATTTTATACTCTGTCTCTTACCACTGGTGGGGGAAAACAAGAGTTTTTTATTTTGCTACCTTTAGCTGGTCTAAGCATTTACACTTGCATTAGATCTCAAACTCTTAAGGAGCTGGTTGAACCTCTGAGTCTCTTACCACTGGTGGGGGAAAACTACAGAGTTCTTTCTTATTTTGCTACCTTTAGCTGGTCTTAGCATTTACACTTGCATAAGATCTCAAACTCTTAAGGAGCTGATTCATTCTCTGAGTCTCTTACCACTGGTGGGGGAAAACTACAGAGTTCCTTTTTCTCGAAGGACCAAAATGAATAGGGATTCCGAAGGAGAAGAATAACCCAATCTTCATTCGTTGAATTCAAAATATGAACTGATTTTATTAACAAAAGTATGGAGTTCATATAGGGAATCTTAGGCTCTAGGAGGTAACAATTGTTCTTAAAATATCTTATTCTAATGAGACTCAAACCCAAGATTTCGGGGGGTTGAAAATTATTATTATTTTTGGGCACGGCTTCGGCCACTTGACATCCTGCCGTTGTGATATTTTGGGTTAGTTTAGAATTACAAGTGTTTTTCTACAATGTGTGTGGCTGATTGTAATTCTAGTCATATGCTAGATTACTTGTTTGTGACAAAAGTACAGTTGTATTATGTTTTCTTTAGTGCATCTGATTTGGTGAAGCCGCTTCAGATGAACACCATGTTTATTCTTAAACAACATCTGAATACTCAACTGAAACGAGAAACCGACGTCAAATGCAAGAACCCATTCCACTTACTCCAGATGAAGCTTTAGCTTAGCTCCTAGAAAATTCACTTAATAAACAGACGATCACATTCAAGGAAAGATAGTCGAGTCAATACAATGAGTGACATTTTTCATAGAGCCATGGATTCCTCGGATCCATTACTATAGAGTGTCTGTTTGAAGGAGAGGGAAAGGAAAAACCCGAAAAAACCTCTTCCCAAAGAACTTTTAAGTCTTCTGGAGTTACCGTCTACTGAAGATATAGATTTATCTGGAAATGAATCGGACTTACAATCTGATTTTGATTCTAATTCTGAGGAGAACATTCACGACAAAGAGCTAGAAGAAGAAGACGATGCCAATGAAACACAACAAAAATTTTTTAAATCTATTTTCTTTATACCACTTTTCTACACTACCAAATATGAAACAAATAAAATTTTTAAACTATTTATTTTGTGCATGTTTATAATTATTAATTGGTCAAAACAGTTCCAAATATTTAAAAATGCAGCCTGAAAGTATGCAATCGGGTCAAATTTTATAGTTTTCGACAAATCGCGGTAAAGCCATGGTGCAATTCCAAAAAAAAAAAAAATTGAAAATTTCTTTAAGTATTTCCAGCATGCTTGCAAAATTTCAACTCTCTAGCATTCAAACTGTAGTTTATGCCAAAAAAATCGAAATCCCGACCATAGTGCAATGGTTGACCCTTGTGGTTTTTAATCCAAATCTGGCATTGATGTTGAAACATGTCTTTAAATGGCCAAACACACTGACATCTAATGGCTGCATCCGATGAGAACAATGCGGGGAAACGAAACCATCGTTATGCCGTGATCCAATGCCATATCTATGGCCTCCACACTGAGGTGGGACGTTTGGTTAGCGTATTTTATAAAATATGACATGAATTTTATACTTAAGCCATAGTATATTTCGACTGCCTTCATGTCATAAACAATTTCTTTTGCTCCGCGCTGAGAATCTGGAAAAGATAATGAAAAAATTTGGGCTATAAATAACACCAATCACACCTACCGTTTATTCACTAGTTTTTCCACTTATTTAGTGCTGCCTTTAGTTAAATATTTCTCAGTTTATTTCTTACCACAAAATGTTCACAAAATGTACAAAATGAGTGTCGCTGTCACGGACATAGAGGAAATGTCAGGTTTTGCCATGGCCCAGTTTTCCATTGTTTTTTCCTCAACAACATGCAACAAGTAGGATTCTGCTCTGCTGGAACATTTCAATCTGAGTTTGAGACCAGGAATTTTTGTTCATTGTGTACATAAAACTGATAGTTTTCTCCATCTGTCAGTGTATAAATGAGACCAAACAACCGGCCAGACAGCCGGCAATTCAGGCTGTGGAAATGCAAATACCTTGACTGAATTTTCCTTTGAATTAAATGCCAAACAAATTAAATGGAAATCGACTGAAAAATGCTTTTTAAATTGGCACAAAACCATACCTTATTATAAAAATAGAAATGCAAATAAGAAATTTAAATAAATGAGAATGTTAAGTAACACTTATCACTTATCAACACTTGTCATTGTACAACACTGTCGAAAAAAACACGCCTATCGATTAATCAAAATCCCTTGTCAATCGATTGTATATCAAATAGGACGATACTCTCCTGTCAAATGGACCCAATATAAGAGCCGAATTCATTTGAAATTGTTCAGTTCTGTCGTACAGCTGCTGTGCTTTAGTCAGCTTTACGACTTCAACTCTTCCCTCTTTCCTTGCTTTTTTCATTTAACCTTTAAACAACTTGAAATGAAGAGACATTCAGTTGCACCCATTTTCCCTGGTTAAAGTGTATTAGCTCATTAGATTTTTAACTTTAAATTAAATTTAACTTTAAACAATGATTGTACACATCTATAAATTGATTGTGCATTTATAATCACATATTTCTTAGTTATATTCTTGCTCTTTGTACTTTCATTATGAAAAATTCTGTTAAAGTTTCGCAGCAATTCTCGCCAATATTTTTCGTCGTTATCAAGCATCTCTTCTTACCATATCGATAACTGAATTATTGGTCATAAGTTAGTAATGAAGAGTGTAGTGTCTTAGTAAAGACATAAATTAAAAGACCGTCTTTCTTTCTTGGCTTCCTCACGTGTAATGTCTTTTATTTCCCACTTGTTTTCATTTCATTAACTTTTATAACAATAACCCCCGTTTCCACATTTTACATTTGTTTCATTCCAATGTTGTTAATGATATACAAATATAATATATTAATTATAAAATAGAATATACATAACACGCCCCTACTTAAAGTTGATCATAAGTACGAAAGGAGGGCAACTTGTTGACATTTTACTCTATTCTTTAACTACTTTTCCAGCTTTACGTGGTCTCAAACATCTCCCAGTTTCTGTAGGTATGGGCCTTTGCGATTCCGTTTGAGCCATGCTGGAATGATTTTCATTAACATTTTCATACTCATCAGTTAAGGTATTGCACATGACATTCTTGTATTGTTCAATCGAGACGGAATTTTGTTTTCTAATTTGATCCAGATGTCTTTTTAAATCTCGATTATTATGAGTTAATCTTACCATGACCTTATCTTCCATCGAAAATTGAGTATTCCTCTTGCCTCTGTAGTTTTGAACACTTTTCTGCTGACTTCTTGAAATCACACTACCTATTGCCGGTTGTTTTAATAAACTATATCTTGTTTTTAAAGTTCTTCCTAACAACAACCTTGCTGGAGATTCTCCAGTTGTAAAATGCGTAGTTGTGCGATAGTCTAATAAGAATCTTTTTAAAATTGTCCTAAGATCACACGAGTCATCGACCTTTAAATTTGCATTTATCGATTTCTTGACCGTTTTTACAAAATTTTCTGCTTGACCATTCGTAGATGGTTGGCCAGGAGCTGTCAAGACATGTTTGATGCCATTATTTTTCATGAACACTTTGAATTCTTCGGACGTAAATTGTCTTCCATTATCACTAACAAGAACATCAACTAATCCAAATCTTGCAAATAGTTCTCTTAATTTATCTATGGTGAACGACGATGTGATGTTTTTAGTCAAAAATACTTCCGCCCTTTTTGAGAACGAATCAACAACAACAAGTAAATACTGGTTTTTAATAGGACCTGCGAAGTCTACATGAATTCTACGCCATGCAGTTTCTGTTGGTTGGATTATAATGGTAGTTGTTTCGTCTTTAGGTTTTTACACGTCATTCGTCTTTAACTCTTCTTTACTTCTTTTAATAAACTTATTTACTTCATTTTCGTCTTTAATACTTCTTTAATACACGTGTTCTCGTCGTTGGCTCGTCTTAAAAGTTCTTCCTCGTGTCGTAGCAGCATTGCCACATCGCGGTTTTTGTGGGTCGCTTGCCACCTCGTCTCATATAGATCGCTTGCCACACCGTCTCATATAGATCGCTTACAACACCGTCGTTTAACAGCTGTTTGAGGTGGTCTGGCCATTCGGCGTTGCCAATCCAACCCCACATCCGGCCGTCCTGACTAATGGCTGTCCTGTTGACCATGGCTTCATATATTCAGCACACGTTGACGTATTCTTCGGACGATCTGAACTTCCCATCTTTAGTATATCATATGCATTGTTTTGCTTTACTTTAACAATTTGGTATGGGCCTAAAAACTTTGACTTCAATTTTAATCCGGCTCCAAATTGTGTTTGCTTTATGGCAACTAGATCACCAACGTCATAATGTTTGGCTGGTTTACGTCTCAAATTGTATGACTTTTTATTCTCGTTTTGTATCTTCAGGATCTGCGTCTTTGCTTTGCATCGTAGTTCGTTGCGGTCGTTGTTAAATGTAGCTATGGTTTCATCATTAATTAGTTTTATTAGCTGATCGTCGTCTTTGGTTCGCATCTTTACTCCTGTTAGCAGCTTGAAAGGTGTGGAATTAATGCTTCTAGCATATGTGGAATTAATTGCTTGTTGGACTCTGGATACGTGTTTGTACCATTTCGTTGTATCGTGGATGCTGAGCTTAGATAGTACTGAAATTATAGTTGCATTCAACCACCAGTTGTCGTTTTCACCAATTTAATGTTTTCATCTCGGCCATACTAAATAAAGATATCTGCGGTGAAAGCGAAATAATTGTTGAAGGATTACCGAAAATTGAACTCTGTGCAGACAGCTTTGCTATAACTTCGTTTGCAGTTGTTGACTTCGTCGAATAAAGCCCACAGACTTTAGTGAATGAGTCAATTACGGCTAGGATATGCTTATAATTCTTATGCGTCGATTCAAGGGGACCCAAAAATCTACATGATATGTGTGCAACGGGACGTCTTCTTTTTGCAGTGGATGTAGCAGACTTTCCTGCTTACCTCTTTTGCGATTACTCATGATACACGGTATACAGCAGCTGATGTATTTTTCGATTTTATCCTCGATGTTTGGTATATAATAATCCTTGCAAATCAACTCCTTAGTTTTTTTGATTGCGAAGTGACCTCTGTCATGTGCTCGGCTAATTATTTGTTTCTGCATACTGTTTGGTACTACAATTAATTCGACGTCATTTACCAGCTTGTACAAAATATCTGACATCAAAAAATAGTTGTCATAGGGCTGCTTTTTATCAGTAAGTACTTGCTTAATAGCTTTAAGTTGTTCGTCTTACATTTGAGCTTGCTTCAATCCGATACTCATACTATCTTCAGTTATTGTTAATATTGGATATCTACTCAGGGCGTCTACATGCTTCATACGTGTTCCAGGACGATGTTCAACTTTGAAATTATACTCTTGTAGAAAAAAGACCCAACGTGCAACTCTTGTGCACAAACTTTGATAAACACTTGATAAAGTGTCTTCGTAAAAGCATTGCAGTCAGTTATCAAACGAAAATTGATTCCTAAAAGGTAAACTCTAAACTTGTTCAAGGCCTCAATGACTGCTAGAACTTCCAACTCATAACTCGAATACTTGCGCTGTGCATCTATAGTCTTCTTACTCATAAAATAAACAGGGTGTAATTCGTCGTCTTCATCTGATTTTTCCAATAGGACAGCACCAAATCCATCTATTGAAGCATCTGTATGAACTTCGGTTTCGTACTTCTGGTTATATATCTTTAAAACTGGATTTTCGGTCAACTTTTAATAATAAATTGATAGCATGCTTTATCTTTAATAAATTGATAGCATGCTCTTCTGCTGCACCTAGATAGAATTTGTTATTGGATTTCAACAAGTCTGTTAATGGCTTTGCAATGATTGCGTAGTTAAGTATAAATTTTCTGAAATACCCACTTAAACCCAAAAAACTTTGCAATTGCTTAGGTGTCTGAGGAATTTTTAATTTAGAAACGGCTTCAATCTTTTCGGTTGTTGGATACAACATCTGATTTTCAATTGTATGTCCTAAGAATTGGATTCGTCTTTTCAAAATATGACACTTCTTAATGAGTTCCAGTCCATAATCTTTGCAGGTAGTAATGACTTCTTTTAAATTTAAAACAGTTTTAAAAAAAGTAAAAAGTTCTTTTTCATCTTTTGCTGGAATTATTACGTCGTCTATGTAGGGAAGTGCAAATCCCCGGCGAGTAAGGGGTCGAATTATTGCGTTAATGTGCCGTTGAAACACACCAGGCGTATTGGAGAGCCCAACAGGTACTTTCTTAAATTGAAATTGGGCATTCTAAGTCACAAACGATGTGTACTTCTTACTTGATTCGGCCACTGGTACGTGAAAAAAATCCGTTTTTCAGATCTATTGTACTGAATACCTTTGCATCTTGGAGTCTATCAAGTTGGTCTTCAATAAGAGGCAGGGGAAAACGATCTTTTACAATTACCTTATTGATGCGTCTAAAATCAATACAAAGTCTCGGTGAGCCGTCACGCTTTTGACAAGGACTACAGCACTTGTAAACTCTGAATTAGATTCTTCAATTATATCGTTGTTTATCCACTCTTCTATTTGTTCATCGACTATTTTGGCTTCTTGAAACGGTAGTCTGCGCGGACGAAAAAAAATTGGTGTTTCGGCATTTAATGCTATGTTCATTTCGATTTGGGTAGCCTTTGTTTTAACCGGCTTATAGTTTTCAATTAATTCTCGAACTTCATCTTGATCTATATTTATTTCGACATTATTCGTGATAGCTTCAATTTTCATTATATTCAATTCCGAAATCTCGATCTCATTCTCGACATATTTACGTACTGTTAGACCATAACGATTAAAAATTAATTTGGCAAGAAGGCAAATCTGTTCACCAATGATTATTTTAATGTCCATAAACTTCATCGGAACAACATAAAAGTCAAGGACATAGTCATCATTATCGATTTTAATTGATTTTTCGAAATGTCCAATTGGTCTAATTTGATTCTCATCACGATCACCGTCAAATCCAATAAGACTTGCACTGCACGACAAAAGTTTTTGCTCACTTATTTCTTTGAATAAGTCTTCGGGCATAACATTGAATTTGCTGCCTGTATCAAATAAAGCCGAACAATTTATGTTCTCTATTAACACTGTTTTATTCGTAATTTTACTTTCACATTGTAGAGTATACGCATTCACTTTTTGTTCATCTTTTTGTTTAACTTGACTGCAATTACTGGCAACATGCCCAAATTGGTTACACTTAAAACATTTTCGACCTTTGTCTTTATTGCTGCAATTACTTGCTATATGACCTTTATGTCCACAACTATAACAACTGACTTCTTTATTTTTTGATATTACGTTACTTGGCATCTTTTTAACAAAAACACTGCGGTCAACTGCTTTGGATTTTTCACACATTGTTTCATAGCTTCTTAGTTTTGATTTAAAATTCTTTAATTCATTTGCACCGTATAAAACCGATTTATTAGTTTCACGTTCGTCTATCCCGTCGATTATATATTGAATTAGAGCTTGATCTTCGATTCTACCGCGCGATGCAATGTCTTTCATTTTATAAAAATATTCTTGTATATATATATACAAGAATATTTTCACTTTTGTTTCGCTTTCTTTCGCTCAGATGTTTATGTAATTCTTTGCTCGATACGATCTGCCTAAACTCGCTTAATAGTGCATTTTTGAGTATTGACCAAGAATTAATACCTCTTTCGCTGAAAACAAATAGCTTGGCATTGCCTCTTAGCGACTTTTTTGCAAAAACTAATTTCTGAAGGTCATTAAAGTCCATCAAAAGAACCTGATCTTCGAAATCTGAAAGCCATTCCTCAATTCCAATTGAATTTGTTCCATCTTCTTTAATAAATTGATAGCATACTCTTCTGCTGCACTAATATAGAATTTATTATTGGATTTCAACAATAAATTTATATAATTTATATTTATATAAATTTTCTGAAATACCCACTTAAACCCAAAAAACTTTGCAATTGCTTAGGTGTCTGAGGAATTTAGAATTTAGAAACGGCTTCAATCTTTTCGATTGTCGGATACAACATCTGATTTTTAATTATATGTCCTAAGAATTGGATTCGTCTTTTCAAAAAATGACACTTCTTAATGTTGAGTTCCAGTCCATAATCTTTGCAGGACTTCTTTTAAATTTAAAACAGCTATTTTTCATCTTTTGCTGGAATTATTACGTCGTCTATGTAGGGAAGTGCAAATCCCCGGCGAGTAAGGGGTTGAAATATTGCGTTAATGTGCCATTGAAACACACCAGGCGAATTGGAGAGCCCAACAGGTACTTTCTAAAATTGAAATTGGCCATTCTGAGTCACAAACGATGCGTACTTCTTACTTGATTCGGCCACTGGTATGTGAAAAAATCCGTTTTTCAGGTCTATTGTACTGAATACCTTTGCATCTTGGAGTCTATCAAGTTGGTCTTCAATAAGAGGCAGGGGAAAACGATCTTTTACAATTACCTTATTGATGCGTCTGAAATCAATACAAAGTCTCGGTGAGCCGTCACGCTTTTTGACAAGGACTACAGGACTTGTAAACTCTGAATTAGATTCTTCAATTATCTCATCTCATCTATTTCTTCGTCGACTATTTTGGCTTCATGAAACGGTATATGCTTTGGATTTTTCACACATTGTTTCATAGCCTCTTAGTTTTGATTTAAAATTCTTTAAGTCATTTGCACCGTATAAAACCGATATATTAGTTTCACGTTCGTCTATCCCGTCGATTATATATTGAATTAGAGCTTGATCTTCGATTCTACCGCGCGATGCAATGTCTTTCATTTTATAAAAATATTCTTGCATATTTTCACTTTTGTTTCGCTTTCTTTCGCTCAGATGTTTATGTAATTCTTTGCTCGATACGGTCTGCCTAAACTCGCTTAATAGTGCATTTTTAAGTATTGACCAAGAATTAATACCTCTTTTACTGAAAACAGCTTATAGCTTGGCAATGGCTCTTAGCGACTTTTTTGCAAAAACTAATTTCTGAAGGTCATTAAAGTCCATCAAAAGAGCCTGATCTTCGAATTCTGAAAGCCATTCCTCAATTCCAATTGAATTTGTTCCATCGAATGTTCTAATTGTGTCCTCTATGTCACAAAAATTCATACCATAACTTTTTCGTCTCCACTGTTTCTCTTACGTCTTTGTGAATTCTCTTTCTCTTTCTGTTCAACGTTTTCTTCTGCATCATTGTACACACTACTGTGAGCGGCACTTTCGTTACCCTCTTGGTCGTTGAATTCGTCGCTGCTTTCGTCGTTGCGCTTTTCGTTTTCACAAAACAAACTGCGAAGTTCGTGGAATATATGTGACTGCAAATTCTCTACTTCGTGCTCAATACCGAGTATGCTACATATAGAAACGAGATCACGTTCTGACAAGTTCTGTTCAACGTATATTTTCTTGCTTTCGTATTGAGCGTCATTCTCATCGAAGCTGAATCCAGAAAATTCTCTTAACCGTTGCCGATTATTTCTGTCTCCCTCTCGCGCATATACATATTTATGCAAAGCAGTAAGGCTTGCTTTACTGGCACTAGCAATTTTAGCATTAATGAAATTTTTAAACACGGCATTTTGGTTATGATGCGGAAAAATTGGGTTATTTTTACAGCATTTATTGTTTTATATTCTATTAGTCACTTTTTCCTTTAACTTCTTTATACTTTTTTTTTTAAAACAATCTTTTCACAGTTAGCAATCTTTTCACAGTTTTCTTTTCACAATTCACTTTTCAGCATTCTCTTTTTACCATTCTCTTTTTACCGATCGCGGACGAGCGCCCAATTTTGTCGGACCGTTCGATTTATATTTAGTTATATGATAATAGGTTTTATTTTGTATTTTAGTAACTATGATGAATTGAATGAATTGAATGGTAATTGTTTCGTCTTTAGGTTTTTACACGTCTTTCGTATTTAACACTTCTTTACTTCTTTTAATAAACTTCTTTACTTCTTTTTCGTCTTTAATACTTCTTTGATACACGTGTTCTCGTCGTTGGCTCGTCTTAAAAAGTTGTTCCTCCTCGTGTCGTAGCAGCATTGCCACATCGTCGTTTTTGTGGGTCGCTTGCCACCTCGTCTCATATAGATCGCTTGCCACACCGTCTCATATAGATCGCTTACCACACCGTCGTTTAACAGCTGTTTGAGATGGTCTGGCCATTCGGCGTTGCCAATCCAAACCCACATTCATTTAACACTTTCTTTCTTAATTTGTAGGGAACTATTACTCTGTAGCCCCATAAAATACAATCATACTCAACGGTCAATTCATGAGCTCTTGTTTTAAACGCTGTGAAATCATCATCTTTTAATTTTGAAACTGTACCGCTTTTAATACTATCGCAAAGCTCTAATAAAATCGGATCACGTCTAGTTTCCCTAGCTATGTCTTTGAAACCAATTCTAAATGCATTTTCAGATTGAATAAGATTAATGTACGCACTTTCTTCTTGCCATCCAACTGACGGATGTTGTGGCATTCTTGACAAACCATCTGCTATGTTCAAGTTGCCTTTAATATATTCAAGATTATACTGGAAACCAGATAATATCACTGCCCAGCGTTGAATTCGCGCTGATGCCATCATAGGCAATCCTTTATATTCCCCAAAAATTCCTAATAGTGGTTTATGATCCGTGCGTAGATTGAAATCCTTTCCAAGCAAGTATTGTCTTAACTTTGTGACACTATAAACAATTGCCAACGATTCCTTTTCCAAGGTACTATAATTATTCTCACTTTTATTCAACGATCTTGATATGAATGCTATAGGTCGTATCGAATTATCTTCAAATTTGTGTGCTAGTACACCGGAAACTGCGTTGTTGCTCGCATCAGTAGTCAATAGGACTGGTACACTAGGGTTAAAATGAACTAAGACCTGGTCAGAAGTTATATCTCTTTTATCAATTCAAAAGCACTTTGGCATTTATTTGACCATTTGAATACGGTATCTTTATGTAGCAATGCATATAATGGACTCATTTTCTCAGCATAATTCTTTATAAATTTCGAATAATAGTTTACCATAGTTCGGAGTTCTGAAACGATTTGAGGTATTGGTGCTGACGTCACACTTACAATATGCTCATCATTTTTGGTCAAACCAGCTTTATTGATCGTAAACCCCAAATAACTAATTTTTGTTTTGAAGAATTCGCATTTGTTTGCATTTAACCTTAATCCGGCTGCTTTTAGCTTAGGTAGTGTTGCCTTTAAATTTGCAACATGTTCCTGTAAGTTTTTACCAGTAACCGTTATGTCATCCTGGTAGACTACTACACCAGTGAGACCTTGAAGTAAACATTCCATCTTTTTCTGAAAAATCGCTGCCGCTGTCTTTACACCAAAAGGTAATCGTTTAACTTTTAATAAACCTATATGCGTGCTCCATGTGCACAACTTCTGAGACTCTTCATCTAGTAACAACTGATTGTACGCATTGGACAAATCCATTTTAGAGTACAATTCACCTCCTTGAAGTGCAGCAAATATTTCTTCTATCCTAGGCAATGGGTATTTTACATCCACTAAATGTTTGTTTGTAGTTACTTTGTAATCACCGCATATACGTATCTCTCCGTTTGGTTTTAAAATGGGCACCAATGGTGTTCCCCCAATCCGAACTATCTACCTGCTGGAGGATTCCATCTTGTAGGTATTTCTGTAGTTGGCTTTCTATTTTCTTTTTCCATGCTAAAGGTATGAAGAATTCGCATTCGCGGTCTTGGCTTAAAAAATTGTGGTCTAACATCATTCGTTATTTTCAATAACAACTTTGCTGAGGTTATACGTTCCAATCTCAGTTTTGAAGACTTCTGAATATTCAGTCTGAATTTCTTTTATGATCGACGAATGTTGTTGTTCAGTAATGCTATTAACTTGTGTAGGTTCAAAATTAAATTTTCTCAAGAAATTTCTACCTAGCAACGGTGGATTATTAAAGTCTGTAACTACAATG